>NW_026717359.1:0-15065 GCF_029784015.1 Lycium ferocissimum | reverse complement strand
TTTCCTTTTTTTGATTTTTCGACCGACGGGAAAAAAAAATTAGATGCCCCGACACTCTCCCCAATCCTCCCCGCTGCCACTTTGAACTTTCTAAATTTTAATTTTATATTCTTTTCCTTTCTTTTTTTCATTTGATTTTTCTTTTATTAATTATATTTATACTAATTAACCTCTAATTAACCATTAAACCCTCCATTAATTTTATCTTCTTCGTCACTAAATCCTCCTTCTTCTTCTTCATTTCAAGAAATCAATCAACTCATTTTCTTCCTCCATTAACACACACATTCAATTTCATCATCAATCATAAAAAGTTTATTTTCAAGAAATCAACTAACTCATATTCTTCCTCCATTAACACACACACATTCAACCCATTTTCTTCCCCCATTAACACATACATTCAATTTCATCATCAATCATAAAGAGCTTATTTTCAAGAAATCAACCAACCATATTCTTCCTCCATTAATACACACACATTCAACCCATTTTCTTCCTCCATTAACACACACATTCAATTTCATCATCAATCATAAAAAGCTTATTTTCAAGAAATCAACCAACCCATTTTCTTCCTCCATTAACACACATACATTCAACCCATTTCCTTCCTCCATTAACATGCACATATTCAACCCATTTCCTATGACATTTTAGTACATTACCACAAGATTCAAAAGTCTCATTTTATTTCTTAAACTTTATGCCAGTCAAACTAAGACACATAAATTAGGACGGAGAGAGTATTAGTTATTGCTTGTTTTTCTGTTTATCTTATTGTTCATTATTCTGTTTATCTTATTGTTTATTATCTAAATAAAACGGATATGGTTCTAGCTAATAGTGGTCGGTACTTGGTGATGGACTATGTATGTAAAGTTGCAAACTAAGTCAAGTTTAAACTTTTTTATGTATTAAGCTAAGCCTCTTTCTTTCCATCTATATATACATGGGAACTTTCAAATTTTTGTTAGCTTAACAAACGTCAACCCTTAATCTAATTCGTGCAATCTTGATGAGTAATCAAACTACTCCAGTATATTTAATCTTTGCATTCTTTTAAAGTTAATTTGCACAATACAAAATTAGTCGATTTTATAGCATTTATATGTGTGTGCGTACGCACTTATTTCACTTCTATTTATCTTGGAAATCTTGATCTTATATGCTTTTTTTTATAATCGAAAAATTCATGTGAGTTTCTTATTGACACACAGATTAAAACTCGAAGAGGTATAAGACTATATTCTTCTACTCTTCTCCCACTTAAATTGTAGAATCTAATCAATGGTGAGATTCGAATTTGTGGCTTGGAGTTACTATATGCATCTCGACTACCTTTATGATTGAACGGAAGTTTTAATTTAGAAGTTTTGTCTCACACAATTTATTTGAAAATCTTGATCTTTGTATGCAATCTTTTTTTTATGGTCTTGATCATGTATGCTGTATGAGCCTAATATCATTTTAAGCAGGTAAAATGTTAAAAATAAAAGTGTAATTTCGGGAGAATAATTAACGATGAATAATTAAGGACTCAATTAAAGATAAGTTATATTTAAGATGAAACAAATTCTCAAAATTTATCAAAATGAAGACAATAAATTAACCTAGCATGTAAAGACAAATAACTAAATTACTATAAAGGCAGAGAATTAGACTACAATTTAAACACAAGTGCATGCAAAAAATTAATATCTTATACAGTTTTAAAATTTATAAAAAAAATTCATAATGTAATTATAATTATTATTAAGTATTTATATATTGATTAAGTTTTTTCTGTCCCAGTGTCCTATATATAAGAACCCACATTCGCAATTTTCATTTTTAAAATCTCTCATTGAATCCATATATGGCCGGTTCGGTCTCTTTAAATTTTGCCTCAATGAACTTAAAATTCCCCTAATAGGTTTTAACCCACGCGCAGTCAAAATTTTAAAAAAAATTCTCAAAAAAAAATGGAATACTTTTGCCTTATGGGCAGATCGTATCTCCGTAACTTTGATAATTAATCGCCGGATCCGGCATAAAGTCAAAACCCAGTTCAATTCACCGAATACTTATTACAAACATAACTTCGATAATTCCTTCACAATTTTTATTAAAAGTTAACCGGCATTTTTTTTGAAGGAATTATCAAAGTATGCTCTTACTCCATTTATTTAAATAGGGTATAAAATTAATTCCTTAACAAAAAGGCCGGGTCCGGTGATACACGCGACCCAAATCTTGTCTTGCGATTTTTTTTTTTTTAATCTTTCGAACTTGATTTATGTGAAATGCCTGTAAACGCGAAGCGGCAAAAATGCGAAGGGCAAAAAAGAATATGAGGGGCATAATTTAAAGACCACAAATATGAAGGGCAAAAAAAGACCACTTAAAAGAAATGAAAAAAAATGAATCCATATATGGCCCAATGAACTTAAAATTCCCCTAATTTTTAGTTCATTCTCAAAAAAATGGAATCATTAATCGATCTGTTTGATTTAATCGCTCAAAAGTCAAAACCCAGTTCAATTCACCGAGAAATTATTACAAACATGCCGACAATTTTTATAGTTAACGATTTTTTTATTACGTAAAACTCCATTTATTTAAATAGGGTAAAATTGGAAGAAAAATATTAATGCTTTCTTGATTTTGTGAAATGCCACTCATTTTGAAACAAATTGAAACGGTAAAAAAACCACTTATTATGAAATATGTGTAGTTTTTTTTTTCTCCATTTGATTGGATTTTAATCACAATTGTCTTAGCTTTGAGACATGTTTGAAACAAAGGGATTTTTGAATTTTGTGGTATTAAATTAATGATGTGTAGTCTTTAAATAAACTCTCTTTTGGTAGAACGTGCTTGAATCAGGCCTTATTAAACATGAAAATAAACTCTCTTTTGAGACAAAGCAAAAAGAAAATAAGACACTTAAATCGGCATTTTATGGATCTCACCCGAATCCCCGTGAACTTTCCACCCACCCAAAATTCCCCCGCAAATCCATAACAACAACAACAACGTACCCAGTGATAGATACATGTAACTCTTTTTATTTTTTACTTTACATATTTTGATCTGAAAGCAAAAAGAAAAAAATTAGAAGTCCCATGAGCTTCGCAAGCTAAGCCATGACTTCTAATGCAATAGTATTATGATAAGTAAATTATTACTATATGAAGAAAACAGACATCACCAAATTCCGAAATCTTTCGCGTTTTGAATGGGTGGATTGATTAGCATACCATTGACAAAAATAGCTGATACTCCAAAATTCCCTAGTTCGAGCACAAATAAAAAGATTAGTATATTTTCAGTCCATAAAATATGATATATATACATCCTATTATTGGCAATTCACCTTTGTAAATTTCCAGACTATTTTCTTGAGTTTGGCTTTCAGATTTTGTTTACTCTCAAGCCATTTATAGCACTTCTCGAACAAACTTCTTGAGTTTCTAATTTTTTTGTTTGTTTATGTTTTAGTGCACTCAAGCCATGTATAGCACTTCTCGAACAAACTTCTTGAGTTTTTAATGTTTTTTTTGTTTGTTTATGTTTTAGTGCACAATTGAATTACACCACATATCATGCCTCTCCAAAATCGTTAAAAAAAAATAAAAAAATACAAAGCTTAAAAAGACTACGAAAATGTAGAAATTGAAGAAAAAAATCTTTACAAGCGTAAATCAACAGAAATGGAAACCATTTCAAGCCTTTAAATAGTTCTTTCTTGATGTTTTTTGGGCTTCCCATAATCTCATCCACGTATCTAGTAATTAAATTAGTCATTTAAGTACTTAAGGCAACTCTTCAAATTCTACAGATTTTTATATTAATGAATTAGTTCGCTAAATAGTGGTTAATGAAGAAATAAGTTACATGTTGGTTATATGGAAGATGAAATGTGAAAATCTTGATATTCTAAATATTAATTAAAATATAAAAAAACAAATTAAGTATTATCTGAATTTACTCTGGCTAGAAATACAAAGAATAGATGCATTTTCCAGCGAATGTCAAATACGTTTAGCCTTACATTTTGAGATACTCAAAACTCAAAAGGCATCAATGTGGCTGATACATTATTCAATATTAATATTGCATTAAAGGTTTTTATTTAAATGTGCATTTACATTTGTATACAAAAATATTATAAGAGCATTAATTGGTAGAGGGGTAAAAAAGTATATAGATATGCATTATTTAATTAGATGAATTATCAAATGACCGAATTTAACGCAATACAGATTTGTTGTGTTCCTATAAGTCTTTTTTTTTTGGTTCCTATAAGTCAAAAACGCATGTGAAATTTGATACTAATAATATAAATATAACCAAAATGAACAAAGAAGTCTGTAAGAGTATAATTAATGACTTTTATAGCAATGAAAAGGCTGTCACGTAATGGTGATTATATTTAATTTATTGTTGCTGTAGTTAACCATCATGTAATTTAAATATTACTATTTAATTAGATGTTTTATTTACTATATTTTGATTTAGTGCAAGGGCAAAATGGTAATCTAATTTTGGAGGTAGGTGCTTCCCACTTTTAGTATATTATGATGATTAAATTACATAAAAATTAATTACATGCAATGTTCTCCATTCATTTCAACTTATACGAATTTATTTGATTGAGCGTAGCATTTAAGAAATAAGACTTTTGAAACTTTTTGTTTATGTGACATTATTCTGTCATAATTATTACCCACTGGAGTTCAACAAGAGATGATTCATGAAATAATGTGTCGTTAGTTTTTGTTTTAAATTCCAAATGGAAATCTCTGAAGTAATATTGCAAATAAACTACTCCTATAAATATTATCCAACATAAAATAGTATTATTAATATGTACTTTTAAAATGAGCTCTTACAAGGTTGGCAAGGTATAACACTTCCTTTTTAAAAAGAACTTATATATAACTAAATATGAATGTTGATTTCGAAATCAAGGAATATACATCCCAAAAGAAGGAATATTTGGAGAAAAGAATTACTAGCAAGAAAGAATCTTGTTTTTTTTTCTTATTTTTTATATTTTCTTCTTGGTTTTCTTGATAATGAAGCATCATATATATGATCTTTACAACACCACAAAGCCCTTTACATCCTTACAAGAAAAGAACCAAAACCTTCAATGATAAGCATAAATATATTATCAAAATGTATATATAACCCCAAAGAAGTTGCAAGAAACACATGTATTTGCACAAATTCTTCTTGTACCTAAAACCCTCTACAAAACCCTTAATTATAATATCTTCATCAAGAATTATTTCCTTTTTTTATAATACCAATTAATTTCTAAGTCCAAAATGGCTAATGGGCAGCTAAAACCAGTTGCAACTTTGCTCTTGGTCCTCAACTTTTGCATGTATGTCATTATTTTAGGCATTGGTGGATGGGCTATGAACTATGGCATTGATCATGGTTTCATCATAGGTAAGCATATATTATCTTCAAACACTCCAATATATGAAAGTGTGATTAAATCTCAAGTTTGGCAGATTCGGGATTTGAACTTTATGAGGTTCGGATTCAGAATTCTACCATATCCAATCTAATTAACTGGATTTGAATTCTATTATTATTTGTACTTGGTCGCGAGAATTTTATCATTCATTTCACAGAATAATTGATACATGCAAAGAATTCGGGGGAAGATTCATAATTAGCCACTTTTCAGCCGCCATAATTGAAAAAATAACCGCTATCCTAGAGTATCAAACTCCACAAGTGAAACTCTATGATAATGTTTTGAAGTTTCACTCGTGAAATTTGAAATTCCATAACTGTGGTATTTTTCAAAGACATGGTTGTAAATTAGCCAATAGGCGCTATTTCCACAAAAAGGTTCACCTAACGACTAGCAAAGTTGGTCCAACACCGATGCAGTTTCAGGGCTGGTTCCGCAAGTTCAAATAAACTCATTGTTTTTAGCGCGAATTATGTAACATTTTTTAATTATACATATGATGAGATCACACTCATTCTGAACTTACTGATCACTTTATATTCTGAATTCGCCTATGATCCAACGTTTTAAGCAAGATGGTCTATGGATATATAATTTACAAATTAACAGAGTTTGTATTTTTTTTAACAGGTCCAAGATTTAATCTTCCTGCACATTTCTCTCCAATATACTTCCCAATGGGAAATGCAGCCACTGGATTCTTTGTTGTGTTTGCTTTAATTGCTGGTGTTGTGGGAGTTGCATCAGCCCTTTGTGGATTCAACCACATTCGCCATTGGAATATTGATAGCTTACAAGCTGCTGCTTCTGCTGCCACAATTTCATGGAGTCTTACACTTCTTGCCATGGGGTAAATTTTGACAACTTGAATTTTTTTTTTTAATGTTATCGGGTCACGTAAAAGATAACTTTGGTAACTATTCATAATAAGTGGAATAGTTATCTAAAAAATAAGTAGATAAAGTCGTTTGAGTTTAGGGTCTATAAACTGGAGGCGTTACACTATAAGGTCATCTAAAAAATAACTTCAACTAAACTAGTTACTTGGAAAACAACGCACGCAAAGTCATTCGAATGTTGGATCTAAACTGATAGTTTTATGCTATAAAATCATTTAAAGGATAACTTCAGGTACACTGACCACAATAAATGGACAGACTAATTACCTAAAAAATAAGGTAGACAAAGTCATTCTAGTTTAGGGTCTATAATCAGGCGCGTAAATGAATATTTACGCTATCAAGTCATCTAAAAGATAACTTCAGGTAACCGCTTACAATAAATGGACCACTTACCTGGAAAATAAGGTGGGCAAAGTCATTTGAGTTTAGGTTCTATAACTGAAAACGTTACGCTATCAGGTCATCTAAAAGATAACTTCAAGTAACTGTCCACAATAAGTGAACTAGTTACCTGAAAAATAAGATAGGCAAAGTCTTCGAGTTTAGGGTCTGTAAACTGGCAATACATTGCCAAGTCATCTAAAAGATCACTTTGGGTAAATACCCACAATAAGTAGATAGTTACCTGGAAAATAAAGTAGGCAAAGTCATTTGACCTTTGTGTCTAAATCGACAGTGTTACGCTATCACGTCGTCTAAAAGATAACTTCAAGTAATTTTCCACAATATGTGGACTATTTACCTGGAAAATAAGGCAGATAACGTCTTTCGAGTTTAGGGTCCATTATCCGTCCATAAACTGGCAACTTCAAAAGAATTTTTACGCTATCTGGTGATTTGAAAGATAACTTCTGGTAACTGCCATAATAAATGGACTAGTTACCTGTTAAATAAGGTAGACAATGTCGTGCAAGTTTAGGGTCCATAAACCGGCAGTGTAAAAGAATTTTTACCGTATCAGGTCATATATTCAGGTAATTGTCCACAATAGGTGTACTAGCTACCTGAAAATAAGACAGACAACCTGCTAACTATAACATGTTAAATTACGCTGACATTAAAAAAATAATTATTTAGATTGTCCCTGTTCTCAAATTTTATGCCATTATGTCTTTGTATTATACTAACTGGGATGCTCTTTTGTGCAGCTTTGCCTGGAAACAAATTGAACTGCAACTTAGGAATGCCAGATTGGTAAGTTAATGATACAACTGAATTACCCTCCTAATAATCCCCAAAATTTTATACATTAATAATATTTGAATTTTTTGAAAAAGAATAATGTTACAAATCTGTTACCTTTTGTATATTGATCAATTTTGCAGATAACAATGGAAGCATTCTTGATAATCCTATGTTTCACTCAACTGGTGTATATAGCTGCCATTCATGGTGCTTCAACCAGGAGATAGATGAGCTTTTGGGATCTGAATCATAAAAGTGTGAAGAGTGTGAATTACTTTGCAATATTTTACTTTTTAATTTTGTAATTTCTAAATTCTTGTGTGTACAAATTTAGCCAGATGATGGCTAATTGTCTTTCAACTATTATACCTCCTTTGAAGTTGTCCGGAGCAAATAAGTAATACAAAGAGTTAAACTAATATCCATTGACGGTGTAAAATATTTTTCCCGCAATTGGGTCATCTTTACACGTGTATTCGCGGTCAACATGCTTTATGTTCAAGATTATAAATCTCACTTTTTTATGAAGGGTTATCTGTATATATCTTTGGATGACCTGATAGTGAAAATTTCCTCACATTGACAAAAGGTATATAAGTTAAAACTCATAAACAAGTATTAGCCTTCCTTGGCCTTTTTTCGCCTTTCCAACAGGAAGACTGAATAAGGGAAAAAGTCAGATCCTTAACCATTCAAATATCTAGACCTATGCTGCTCGGACTCTCCAAAAATATTGCCATACCCATGTCAGATCCTTCAAAAATGCACTAATTTTGAGGGATCCGACAAGCACCCTGTGATATTATTGGAGAATCCAAACAATTTAGATTCAAAATATCCAGGCTTTACAGCAAAAAGTCAGTCTTCCACAATATGAGATATAAAGTTAAAATCATGACATGAGAAACCAAAAAAAAAAAACATTCCTCTCATAAAGAAATGTGCTTCTTACTTGGTGCAGAAGAATGAAATAGTGAAAAGGGGTAACTACTGAAGTAATATATTGGGAAGCAAAGAATTATCAAAAGTATGTGCTGGTTAAAACATCAAAAACCAAAAAAAAAAAATAAAAAAAAATCCAATTTTTAAGTTTCCTCTGCAACTAAAGAAACAACTCTTCCTCAAAATCGGATGCATCACGTCAATAAGCTAACGACTGCAGAAAAACCAGGAAAGCAGTAACAAAACAAGGGGCTTCGAGCTACTTTTTAAATAAAACGACGATATGCTTCTAGCTCGTGATTGTTGAAGAAAATAAACAGTATCTAGGCTATGTTGGGTTGGGCTAAAATCAGCCCCACATGAAATTATCTTGTGCCTAACCCATAAAATTTTGGGTGGGTTGGGCGGGCCATCATTTTTTGGGCCATATTTGACACCCCTAATATAATGTATCTCAATGCTGAAGTGGCAGAGAAATGTGAATTGCCAGATACAGTAAAGGAGGTAAACTCCAATCTACTACCAATCGGGTGCTATTAAGATGAATGCAAACACACACACACACACACTCTTAATAGCCTTGAAAGAGATGCTAACAGAGATGGAAAATTTAAAAGGCAAGGGTTCAAACAACCTTATTTGTTTCCTAAACATAGCAAATTCATACTTTCTAGCCTATGAGGTCAGATCTTTTGAGATTCTAGAGTAGACCAAATCATCCTATATCTATTTTTTTTTTTAAAATCAGGACCATTTCTTGATTTGTGTATGATCATTCTTGTGCAAAGGCCATGCTAATCTTCTTCGTATTGTTTGAATTATATTGGATATCACCGAAGGGACAAGCACCCTATATCTATGCTCTAAATTTATTGGCATTATAACAGGCAAAATGTCCCCATCCCCTGAAGAACTAACAAATAGAATGATGACTACATGCTTTTGAAATGGAAAGAATTATGCATCTAGCATATGCCAACCAAGATAAAATTTAAGAAGTTGCAATTTAACCATCGATGATCCAAAAGTTAACTAAAGAGCTAATCAAAATCACCTTTCTAGCCAAATCACCCTCTAAATCCATTTGAAACTGGTGATATCAGTTTCAGTGAATAACTTACAGACGATAGCTTAATTTTCAAAGACCTTGACCTTAAGCTTAACCACCAACGTAATCCAATGATCCATATGAGAAGCCAATCTTGGATCATGACCAAGGTATCTAATGTTGAATTCTTCGGCATGTCTAAGAATTGAACGTGAAGGTTTTAGCATTGAATTCATTGTATCTTCAAAATTGCAAATTCAAGAAGTTGCAATTTAACCATCTATGATCCAAAAGTTAATCAAACAGCTGACCAAAATTACCTAATCAAACAACTGACCAAAATCACCTTTCTAGTCTAAGAATTGAACGTGAAGGTAGTCACTTGGTCAATCAGAGGCGTGGATTTCAACCAAGAATACCAAGAGGCCATTTCCTCATCGGTTGTGTCCATAAAATTGCCGACTTCTTTTAATTCGCGTTGACAATAAAAACACTCGATATTGGACAAACAATCTTTACCAGATTTTCGCTTCTTTGGACACCCTTTTATCTCAGGCAGCACCTGTATTTTAAATAAACAAACATAAGATATAGAGAATAAACTAATGATTATGAGAGACAAGCTAGCAATCAACATAAAAGCAAATGTCTATTGCATGTTTAAATTTTAGATTTAACTTATATACACAGATACGATGTACAAAAGTTAAACCTATTTTATATATACAACTAGGAGAGTTTATCTAATTTGAAAGGATTTCCATGTAAAGAAAGAAATTACCTGGAGTACTTTACTCTTTGTGCATGGAAGTACGGATATGATCTTGGGAGGCCTGAACATTAACCTGTCTATGATTGATTCAACACGCTGCATAGGTGCAATGAATATTTCGATATTAGGACATGGGGGAACAATAATTTCTCTTGGATCTTCATAAATAAGGATGATTTGAGTCTGCAATATTATATTTTGTCAATGACATGGCCTAAACCAATAATTTATTTTATCCATGAAGCTGCAACGATCGAAGAAAAGAGAAACTCTTACCCTGCAGCAAGATATTACTAATATCAGACCTTTAGAATAGTTGAACTTTTGAAGAAAGTGCTGAAGGTTGGTGCACCAGCTACTGTCCACATTTCCAAACTTAATTATTATTGGTGTCTCAAACAACCAAAAACTGAGTTGGACGCTTTCCAGGGAAGAAGGATCCATAGATGAGAAGGCCATTTTGTCACCCCCAAAATTGAATTCCAATAAATTTGGAGCTTGAATCTCGACTTCTTCTAGATTCCTCACCTGTATTAAGGTGAATTTCATCAGATTTGGAGCCTGGACTATCACACTACGGAGTTTTCACAATGCAACATTCAAATTATCCAGATGTACTAGGCCGCCAAATACATGTAATTTGCTTATTCCCTCGCAATTAGACAAGCTTAGATTCCTGATGAACGGACGTCTATCGAATACTCTTTGTAATTGGCGTTCAGAGATATGGACATAACTCAAGTGAAGATCCTTAAGACAACAGAATCTTATAATGCTAGTGGTGCTAATGTCAAATTCAAACTTGCATCTGCTTAGCTTCAATGTTGTCAGCTTTTTAGCAGCATAAATAACATCAGGTAAATTATGGGAACCGGAATCATCCGAAGTGTCAATTTTTAGCACTTTGACATTAAGTTTAACTGCCAAATCAATCCATCTATCGATATGATGCGAAGCCAATTCCGGAGGATATTGAAGGTTGAATTCTTCAAGATGTAAGTTTTCTTCAAGGTGGGGTTGTAAGAATTGATCAACCAACTTGACAAACTTCTCCAGGGGCATATATGGTAATTGACAGAATACCAGAATAGGTCTAGAAGTCCAACAATAGTACCATCTCTTGGACAAGACACAAGTTTTGGCAGCCTCTTTTTGGTTGAATTTAGAGAAGATGTGATGAATTATATGCACAGGCAACTCTGATATTCTATCAATTGTTTCACCAAATGAATGCTTTGGATGCTTGTGCAATCGACCATCCTTTGTTTCTGCCATCTTAAGAAAATTGCTACCTTTAATTTGTCTTTTTTGGTGCCTTGAAGGCTTTCCTTTCCTTCTCAAACAGAGACACACCAAACAAAATAAAGTGAGAATGAATATATAGTACCATTAAGTACTATGGTTAAGTAATACATGTATACAAACTGATCTCTCTATAGCAGTCACCCTCTATAATAACATTTTACTATAGCAATCAAGTTTTCTTTAAAACTGATTTTTACGTTTGTTGACACCCGATTTTGTCCCGTCTTCCCTAAATATTTATTTACATTTTCTACTATTTTTGGCAATTTAAGCAACAATTATTTATATTTTTATTATAATTATTAACTTTTACTAATATATCGGCATTTTATTGTCCGATTGAAGTCAGCATTGTTATTATCTGCTATTTTTACTACCGTTACCACTATTATCACTATCATTATTATTGTTTATTATTATTATTATTATTATTACCAGTATTATTATAATTCGCATTTTTTATCATTTCGGCATTTTACCAGCTTACGCACACACATCACATTTATCTTTGCATAATTAAATAATAGTGTTTATTTACTGGGGATTTTCGAAATATTATTGCACGGCTATTACAACGCCATTTTTTTTACTATCTGAGCATTAATAATTGCATATTTTATATCGAATAGTATTTTAACACAAGATATTTAAATAGGTCTTTTATTTAAAATGTTGTAGCCCAACCAACCCATATTTTCGGATCAATTCATGAATCAGCCCACGTTTTAATACCCAGCCCAAAAGAAAATTGACCCAGTCCACTAACCTACCCGACCCGACCGGCCCAGTCCCCATTTCAACAAAAGAACCACTAGGGTTCTTTCATTTTTCCTTCAGCCCGCCGCACCCCCTCCTTCTCCTTTCTCTCTTCTCCCTCCTCCTCTCTCCTTCGTCCCTCTCCCACGTTCTCTGCCACCTCCACCACGCCTGTCCCCCACGCCTCACGTTCCTCTCCACTCCCCCTTGTTCCCCACGCCGCTCCTGTCTCTCTCATACGCTCCCCTTTGCTTCTTAAACCCTAATCACAGCTATAAAATGATCCGAATTCGGATGATAGAGGGGGATTCTTTTTGATTGAGGAAATTCCCCAAGAACTCAGAGATTTTTAGAATCGCAGAAACCACCCCCTAAGAACGAAGGTTTCAACCGCAGAAATCCCCTAGAAATTCATCCTATAAATAATCCGGCCTTGAATCGTTTAGGATAAGCCCGGGAATCGCAAAAATCCCTTACAAAACCAGAGCTTGAATCGCAAAATCCCCACTGAAAATTAAGTTCTGAAAACAAGTTTTCCGTTGGCGAAAGCCCCTGAAAATAACAAATTTTCCGGTGGTGGAAATCTTCGAAAATATTGAGTTTGCCAACCGCCTTTGTTTTCCCCTAAAATATTAGCCCACTGTTTTCTTAATATTCAAAGTGTCGAGCCATTTTTTATTTTCGCATTTTTGCCTTGTTATTGTTTCGCATCCGAGTCTACGCAAACTCGGAGATTTGAAGTGTTCGAGCGTAGATCGAAGGCCCCGTACCCATTTCGCTGCACCCGAAGAAGGTAATTCTCTATTCTTTATTTTCTGTCTCACATTTTCTGTTTGTTCTGTGTTGTTTTAGTTTGTGATTTAAGGCATGCTAGTTTAGTTAAAGTCAACTTGGTTATCAGGTTAAATCGTTTGTATATGTAGGTATTAGTTAGGATTTTAATTAATCTTGTACGGTGAGTTAGTTAAATATGTTTTTCTTGTCGGTCGGTACGTGGTAAAAAGTATGTTTATGTAGAATAATCTAGCTTTGGTGCATGTGAGCATGCGAGCAAGTCTTCTTTATTTAATCGATTTCCGTTTTTAGTCAAGATGTGTTCGTTTATATGCTATGTTCGATTCGAGTCTATTTAGATATGTTTTCTATGTTAGTTTGTTTATGTGTTCAAGCATGTATGGGTATGATATTTTAAGTTGGTTCCTTGAGTAAGTGAATAGCTCCTTCCCATTTTTGTTTAGTGTTGTTTTAACTGATTCCCCATGCAACTTTAGGGCTATTTGCTTCATTTTGTGTTTGGTTTAGCATGGTCATTGCTAGTTGGTTGGTCGATCATATTCGATGCTGCCTTTTCGGGTTTATTTCACTTGATGGAACTTAGTATGGATTTTAATGATTTTGATTGCTTATTGTAGTGGTAGGGGGATTAAGTTATAGATATCTAGCATGCTAGGTTTATTACGAGATTGATGTGGGGTGGTTGGGCGAAAATCGTCAATAAGGTTGAGTAACATTTAGACTCGGCTTGATGTCTCTAATATATGCTAGGACTCGTTAAATTACGAAAATATATTCGAGGTTCCATATTGACAAACATACTAGCGTATTACTATGTGATCATTCCCTGTGCGGTACAGATACGCCTAAGCTTACTTGAGCATTGTCCGAATCATACCGAGGCATGCATCCCTAGGGATATTCATTTAAACCTGTGTGAATAGTGAAACTGCTGTATCTAGTTGATAGGCTGGAGTAGGAATGCCAAATGTACCTGTTCACTTGATGATTAACTTGTATGGGATGTCTAAGAATGTCTAATCATTTATTTTATTGATATCTAAGATGTTGTTATATGTTTGAGATGTTTTACATGAACACTTTGACTTGGAGTTTTCTATTTCAACTCAAGTGCTGTGTTAGTTTAGTCCTAAAACACATTAAGTAAGATCATATTTAATGACATTACCTGTATCCTTCTGGTTTACCCATACCTATGATTTGAACACCTGTCCTTGCCTAAATTAAAAAGGAATCTCATGTGCCTACATATTATCAGTATTAGCCTATAGTTTCCCCTTTGTGAAATTAGTATTCTTCATGCCTATTCACATGCTAAGTCAATCCCTTTATGTCATTTGCATATTCTCTAGTCTCTTTCAAATCTCTATATGGTCTGAATCTTGTCTTTGGGGATAGTTGTTGGTGTGGTAGCAATGCTTAGAGATTCACTTCTCGGGATAGATGATAATTACAATAGCAATGTTTGGTTTGAGTTTTGTGTGAAGGTTCATTTTCCTGAAACTAAAACTGGAACTGCCTAACTGGTGCTTTCTAAATCAGTGGGTATGAATCATCAAGTTGTGCAACTTATGAACTAATAATATCACTAATAAGAGTTTATGTGCTGTTCCACCATACTGTGATTGTTGCTTTGCCTGAAATTCAAATTGTTGATCTTGTCATATGTAAACATGATTTAGTCCAGACCCACTCATGCAATCCTATTGTGATCCTCATGTAAGCTAACATACTTACCATCTTCATCCCATTCCTGAACATGGTCCTGCCTGTATCTAATGTGCAAAGATTCCAAAGATGATGGGCTCTACCTATGCCCAATTCAAGATCATATCGTATTTTTAATAGTTTTCTTGTTTTAACTTACAATTTGTATAATTA
>NW_026717358.1:0-25298 GCF_029784015.1 Lycium ferocissimum | reverse complement strand
TTTCAATTTGGCCAAATTTTGCCTTAATTGACTTTAATTTATAGGCTGTCATTTTAATTATGGCCATATTCGCCCAATTAGGCGCTTTAAAAAATTAAATTGCATCAATGACCTTGATTAATTTAAACCAATGAATTTGGTTATTTCAATAAGGGCCATTAAAACGCTAATTTTATAAAATTGACCCAATTTGCTTGAACCATGAACTGGTCAAATTAATGGTGGCCATAACAAAATAATTTAAACCTCAATTTGCAATAAGGACCACTTAATTAACTAATTAAAATATTTATAGATAATTATACATAAATTTTGAAAAAACACACAATCATGCAAAAAATTAAAGATTAAAGGGTGAAATGATTAATTATTTAAATTACTCAAAATCCATAGATTAAAGGGAATAAAGTATTTGCTAATTTTGACAATTTTAAAAATTAAATAATTATTATTATTTTAAGACAAAAAATGCTCTATTTTTTTCTCTTTGATTAAATCAAATAAGTATCTTATAAATATCATAAAATTCCAATTAACTTCTAAACAACCTTGACGATGTCATGAAAAACCCTGCCTCAATTTAAAGGAGTAAAAATTGTTCTGAGCAATTTCATAAAATTATTTAAACCATTTAAGGTGCATGGCTTATTTTATTTATTTTTCAAGGACTCTAAGTAATTAAAGTAAATTATGGGAGGTGAAAAATTAGGTGTCAATAGGCTTATTACCTTTTAATCAAGAATTGAACCATTAGAGTCATGAACTAAGTGAATTGAGACTTAGGGTTTTATAAAAATGGTAGCTTGACCATGGAAACTTCTTGTAATGGATGTTTTGACTAAATAGCCTTATAAATTAAAAATTGGTGGTTGCTAAGGCCAATGTTAGGTTGATTTACACCTAGAAATCATTCACCCATTGGAATAGGGCTAAAGGAAAGGGTGTTCTTGAATTGATTTCGTCATTAGAGTAACTATGACTTATTGAGCATTCTAATTGCTAGACCTTGAGCGTTACGAGGCTTTACGGAAGGGAAAGGTCAGTGAGTAATCTGTTATTGTTCCAAATTTACGTTCGAGGTAGGTTACAAGCCTACTTTGGTTAGACTTTGATTAGTCGATTACGTGTTGTGAAATTGATAAGAGAAGATGTCTAGTCTTCAAACACGCGATTGTGCGTGGTCGTAACTTCCTATATGCGATTGATTGAGTAATTATGGCGGGCTTCAGGCCCCTATTCATTGTGTTGGAACCCAAGTCGAAGATGTTGTGGTGAGAAGTTAATATGATCTTCTTGGTGGAAGTGAGATACAAAATGATAATTCGATTAATGAAAATAATGTGCCACGAGATACGGATATACATACATACACACACACACACACACACACACATACACACACACACATATATATATATATATATGTATGTATGAAAAGGCTCATTTGACCAGGGGTGAGGACGAGGTCGCTAGCTATGAACAGCACATTTCATCTGGGGGCAGTGACGTGAACTGGTCATGGAGCTCGAGTTCGAGGAGTGAATCCCGGAACGAGTGGTACATGGACACCATGTGTTTCCTGCAGGTCATGACTACTGAGCAATGACATCAGTTAGCATGTGTGTATACCGTGTATATGGTTATTGCTGGTAGACTTATTTTCGTTGCTTGCTTCCGTTGGTTCCACTCTTGATATTATTGGGTGACTTGATTGTTAACATCCTTGGTTGTCTTGTTGATTGGGTTAATTGACTATGTGTCATTGACTGGCTTGTCTATTTAATTGATTTTATGATTTATGCATGATACTAATTTTAGTCGGACTATGATATCTACCGGTACATAGTATTCTGATACTACCGTGCTGCATTCTTTTCGAGCAGACGGATATTGGGGATGGAGATCACACCAACCATAGCTAGCTGAGGCAAATGGCATTGCATTTAGGTGAGTTTCTATTCATGCCATGTAACAACCCGATATTTTTTCTCTTCACGTGTTTAGGATTCCTTCCTTATTTGTGGTTTATTTAATTTTAGCGGGTTCCTTATAGAAGGGAATAATTATAGAATATATTTAAATTACATATATGTACACACCTATATACTTGAAATGGGTGAAACGCATCTATCGAACGCTATCTCAAATTATATCAAACACACCCAAGTATCCAACCGGGCAGCCGACAAGGCTATATTTCAAATTTAGATGTTTTCCAGAAAAAATTTCGGTGTTTCCTTTGTTTTACGGACTACCCAGAATAACCCTGCACGCAGAAAATACCAACAAAGGCCACACAGGGCCCACAACACAACCTATATACATATGCGGACCGGCCGCCGCGGCGAATGGAATCGCCCAAACACAACATATACATACGCATCTGTACAGCACGACCCTAACCCACAAACATGTCCACAGACCTCTAGACAGACACGTACGGAATCATATGACGGGACGGGCCCCGCCGTACCCAAACGAATAAATACATACATATGTAACGAAATGTATATACCAAAATATATGAGCTCCGGAAAAAGGAGCACTCCCAAGAACACAAATATAGGATAGATGGCCTAAAGGTGTGGGTCCTCAAGGCGAGCGGCGATAGCATCGCGGGCATGAAACGCAAACCCCGAAGAAAGGGGGTCGGTACGGAATATGTACCGAGTATGTAAAGCACGGAACACGTAAGTAGGAACATAACCGAACTAGACTATATCGCAATAAGTATAGAACTTAGAAATCAAAACTTACTCCGTGAATCGTATATCATGTATATCCATATCATATCATCAAGTCATTATGCACATATAACGTACCCGGCCCTCCGGGGAGGGGCTCGGTAAATAAAGTCATGTAACCATCATGTATAGTAATCATGTAAGCATGTAATCATATGCATATGCCGTACCCGGCCCTCCGGTGAGGGACTCGGTGAGTAGGATTATCAAATGCCATCCTGGCCGCCATCCCCATACCATCACATCATCAGATCATCATATATGTACTTATATAGCGTACCCGGCCCTCTAGTGAGGGACTCGGTGAACAATGCAATGAGACTGTGCACGATTTCATACCCGGCCCGGGACTCGGTGAAAAACGTATTAAGCTTGCACGAGCGAGTAGTGAGAATACCATATGCAATATAAAACATACAACAATTTACGCGAGACTCGAAGGCGTAACACGGATGACGGATCTCATAGCGGACCTTTAATAATAGTCGGAACATAGGTCTTTCGGATGTCGAAATATTTCATATCGAATAATCTTTCCGGAGTAATTGCAATTCCAAAGTAGATCATAGAACTCAAATAAATAAATGTAACGATTATTCCGTAGAAATTAGAAAGGTAGCTAAACTTTCCTTAGTCTTTATTTTCAAGTAGTTCGAAGCGGAATAATAGGGAAAAATCCGGACAAAAGTGGGCCCACCTCGGTCAAATGTAAATTACACATGCGTGTCAAACTTCATAACGTCATTTATGAGTATCTTAAGACAATCGGATTTCATTTGCACAAGTTTTAGAGGTTTAAAACAATTTTTCTAACTATTCACACAATAAACCATTCAATTCTACCGAACGAAAAAAGAAGCGTTTCTAGACGTAGATTCTCGAAGAATAGGTTGTCCCCAAGGTCCAAATTCGAGCCTAGTAGATCTAAGACATGCCAAGAGAAGAAATGGGAGAGCTTTACATACCTTATTCGTCTTCCTCGCTTGTCCAAACTCAAGTCCCGATTTCCTCAAAATCTACAAATGGTCACGTTTACCAAATGTTAACTATAAGGCTTTTTGGCATTCAATCTTGAATTAGTACTTGTCTACCGAAATTTCGGCAAAGACCTCCCCTATAATTACGACACTCCGAGAATTCAACTCGGCTTAAACGATACAACAACAAATCCGAGAATTTAACTCGGCCACAATATCAATAATGATACCAACAATCATATCTCCAACTTCAACAATTTATTCAAAATGCACTCCAACATTGGTAGCTCCTTTTACATAATCCAATAACAATTTTCTTTATTTCTAATTCATAATTGTTCACATATTCAATGCAAATTCCAAAACCATTTAAAAATAATCAAGAATACTTCAATAACCCGCACAACATTTCAAACGGCCCAACCATACATACACCACCCGAATTCTTCCAAACTCACCAAGAACAATTTCAACGCATTCCCATTCTTCCATATTCATGAAATATCGCAACCGCATGTTAATAATATCATTCATGCAAGCATAAGAAATCACATTAAAATTGTATCAACTTCCACAACAACCCTCAAACAATTACAATGCTAACTTAAACATTTAATCCTTCATTTGCACTATAGAATCTACAATAACAACAACTAGAATTCTAAATAAAATTAACTCATCACTTCTACACAAACAACCATCCACACGGCCTCAACCCAACACCCCTATTTTCATGAATTTCATTCCTTTCTACACTCTATAACATGTACAAACCATCCATATCATAAAAGAGGAGATTAATTCTTACCTCTTTCCTTTAGCTTCTTCACTTGGTCAAGGTGCGGGAACGATGAAACGAACGACTTATCTTCCAAAATAACTATACCATGTTGTAGAGGGTCCCTCAATTAGTAGAATTACCACAAGAAAATAATTTTAGAAGCAATATTTCAAGGGGGTAAAATCTCTAGCTCTTGGCCGAATGGCTTGAGCTTTGTTCTTCTTTTCTTGTTTTTGGTTTGCTCTTCTTTTTCTTGATTAATCTTGAACCTTCTATTAATACCACATATCAAACACATGGAAAAATTAATTAAAACATGGGCTTGGGCCATAGCTTGGCCGGCCAACCCCTCTCTTTGGGCCAAATTTCCTCTTCTTTTATTCTTTTGGCCCAATTGATTGTGGGCCTCGTTTTGAAATTCCGAAATTCTCGATTTTTGTCCCTCACCTTCCCCGCTACTTCCACATTACTAGGTCATGAACAACGCACACCTATGAAATAGAATCAACATAACCTTATTCCTTTCAAGCCCAATTTATTTCGAATTTTTCCGAATAAGCAAAAACTCGGGATATAACATCCTTCCCCCCTTTAGAACATTCGTCCTCGAATGTTTAACTAGTCCCGTAGGGTCTTATAAGAATCTCGGGGGTTTCCCTTACCAGTAGACTGAGCCTCCGCGTCAACTACATCGTGGTATTAATTATCTCTATCCGGCACTTGCATTCCCCGTATTCGCTTCCCCCCTTTAGAGGTGTACTTATCTTACTATCCGAGCATATTCGCCTTACGCCTGCATTTTTCTCTCTCGGTCAGACCGCACTTCTGTTTCGATGTTCCAATCCCTCGTACTACTTATCCACTCACTTCCTTTCTCTTCCGATGTCACTATGCTAGTATTTCCCAAGTCTACTCTACAAACAGAACGATATCAAGTTACCTTATGACATTCATGCCATTCATGTTTTTCTTTTCACTTGAACTGTGTTGTTTTGTTCGATTAATACCGCCCGTATACTGTCATGTTAATCACCGGAATACGTTCACCCACTAGCATAATCATGCACGGAGCATCACACGCTTTCGGTACATACGTATACTGTCAGCATCTCACTCACAAAAGGTCCCCTAAACACCACTCAAGCTGGCCCTAACTTTAGTGCCGTGAAGCACCTTCTTTTTCCTTACCCGATACAACCCGCTCCGGACTACACGACCTCCTCGGATTTCCGCCTACTCAGGATATTCTAGATCCCTTTAGACTACTCTAGCCTTCCATTACTTCTTATGACTAAAGTTGTGAAACTTTCGTAAACTTCCCAGGGGGTCACCCATCCTGGAATTTCCCTTACTCTCGCACGCTTAACTTCGGAACTACAACGAAATACAGAGCTCTAACGTTAGCATAATCACGTTCAGCTGACTCCAGGACCTTCGTCACGCACTTTGGAGTAAAATATAGTCTTGACAGATTTCCGGACGCCCTCGTAGCACAATTACCGTTTTGCCCCTCTCTCGCTTTTACCTATTCACGGTCACTTATGGGTATTACCACTTTCCATCCTAGACTCCCGGGTCCGTAATAACAATAAACACACCTTAACTACCGTTGTTCATTATTACTAGATTACTAACCCCCAGGTTTTCCATCTACCGCTATTACGCAACAACTATATCACAGACACGCACATATAAGAACATAAATTCTAGTAAGGGTTCATGTACCTGTAGCCGCATCCGGTGGTGCCTCCTGATCCTGCCTTCTCGTCAAAGCAAATACGCGGTTCGAAGGACCGCTGGAACTCGGGACTCCGCCGCGGCCTCTACCACGGCCCGCTGGTGCCAGTGTACCCCCTCGCCCGTAGGGCGCATAGTGGCCGAGGAGGACGAACCGGCCAGCCGACCCGCAGGGGCCGGACCACATCCCCGGAACCACCCCTATGCGGGCACTCCCTCATAATATGGCCCCGACGGCCGCAAGAAAACAGCACCGCCGCCGCGACGACACTCCCCAAAATGAGGTCTACCACAACGAGAACACTGGGGTAATGGGGGCCTCGTCTGACCGGAACCTCTATCCATCTGCGGCCCTGAAGCTCTGGAGCTCTGACCAGCTCCTGAATACCCGGTACGATCAAATCTCCTGCCCGGGAACCGTGGGGGCGCACTCTGTGCTGGCTGGGTCGAATACCCCGTACGCTGCTGAGGCTGCCCGCCTCGAAATTCCCCCGAATATCCCGCCGATCTAGCCCTCTTGGGCTGGCCCTATCGTGATCCCCGTCGGGCCGACGCCCTCTATGTCGCACTTCCATGCCCTGGGCATATGCCTGTACTCGGGCGATGTCCATGCCAGACTGAGCAGCCATCGACATACAACTATCAATCAAATAATCATCCAGCCCCATAACAAACTGGTGTACCCTGTCGGCCATGTCTGCCACAATATGAGGAGCGTATCTGGCTAAAGAATCAAACTCGGTCCGTACTTCCGGACGCTCCTACCATTCTCCGCCGCAAATGTATAAACCCGTGAACCCCGGCGCGTCGGCCTCTAAGGGGCAGAAAATGGGCAAGAAAAGCCTCCACGAACTCATCCCATACGGTGGTGGCGCGCCCTCACCACGGGACGGCTCCCACGACTCAAACCAATTGGGCGCAATATCGTGCGGCCGATACGACGCGAACTCACCGACTCGGTCTCGGACGCCCGACAAGTCGCGGCGTACGCCGCATCTCTCTAATAAACTCCCGAGGGTCCTCCTCGGGCTTTGACCCGAAGAACTCGGCGGATTACGGGTCGAAATATCGAGCCCTGCGTCGTCACGTCCACCAAGATAATCATCCCCGGTCCCTGCCTCTCGGACTCGCCCGCGCTACGTCGGTCGGCGCCACCGAACAAAGATCCTCACGGCCCCGTCCTCCGCCCGGCCGGGGAGCCGGAGGCTCGGGCACTCGAACCTCGGGGGCGGGCGGTGGAGCCGCCTCTCCGTGCCGCGGGCCCTGCCGGCCGCTCGTGCTCCTCGGACGGTGATGGGGGTGGCAGAACTAGCCGACCGGGGCACAATCTCCGGCTCGGGCTGGGCATGGGCCCGAGTAACTCTCTGGGCCCGACTGGTCTCTCCTGCAACTGTAGTCTTGCCCTTCTGGGCAATTGTCGCCTTTCTCGGTGGCATCGCTGAAAACATAACAGTTTATTAGAACAGAAGTCATCCTAATAATACAGCTCTATCGCACGATCTAAGATCAGAAAGAAAGGCAGTATCCTAAATGTCCTGTAGCCTCCTGCTTATAGATGTGGTGCACAACACACCGATAAACAGGATTCTACTAGACACGGTCTGTGGACATTCCGAGGACTAACCGCTCTGATACCACTTTTGTCACGACCCAACCCCGTAGGCCGTGACTAGTGCCCGATCCGGGCACCCAAACGCATCTATCGAACGCTATCGCAATTATATCAAACACACCCAAGTATCCAACCGGGGCCGACAAGGCTATATTTCAAATTTAGATAATTTCCAGAAAAATTTCGGCAGAGTTTCCTTTGTTTTACGGACTACCCAGAATAACCCTGCACGCAGAATACCAACAAAGGCCACACGGGGCCCACAACACAACCTATATACATATGCGGATATATATATATATATATATATATATATATATATATGGCCGCGGCGAATGGAATCGCCCAAACACAACATATACATACGCATCCGTACAAAGACGACCCTAACCCACAAACATGTCCACGGACCCCTCTAGACAGACAGACGGAATCATATGACGGGACAGGGCCCCGCCGTACCCCTGAATAAATACATACATATGTAACAGAAAATGTATATACCAAAATATATGAGCTCCGGAAAAAGGAGCACTCCCAAGAAGCAGGATAGATGGCCTAAGCAGGTGGGTCCTCAAACTGAGCGGCGAAGACTGCGGGCATGAAACGCGACCCCCGAAGAAAGGGGGTCGGTGACGAATATGTACTGAGTATGTAAAGCACAGAACACAGTAGGTAGGGACATAACCGAACTAGACTGTATCGCAATAAGTATAGAACTTAAGAAATCAAAACTTACCTGTGAATCGTATATCATGTATATCCATATCATATCATCAAGTCATTATGCACATATAACGTACCCGGCCCTCCGGGGAGGGGCTCGGTAAATAAAGTCATGTAACCATCATGTATAGTAATCATGTAAGCATGTAATCATATGCATATGCCGTACCCGGTCCCTCGTGAGGGACTCGGTGAGTAGGATTATCAAATGCCATCCGGCCGCCATCCCCATACCATCACATATCATCGGATCATCATATATGTATTATATATAGCGTACCCGGCCCTCTAGTGAGGGACTCGGTGAACAATGCAATGAGACGTGCGCGATTTCATACCCGGCCCGGACTCGGTGAAAGACGTATTAAGCTTGCACGAGCGAGTAGTGAGAATACCATATGCAATATAAAACATACAACAATCTTACGAGAGACTCGAAGGCGTAGCACGGATGACGGATCTCATAGCGGACTTTTAATAATAGTCGGAACATAAGTCTTTCGGATGTCGAAATATTTCATATCGAATAATCTTTACGGAGTAATTGCAATTTCCAAAGTAGATCATAGGACTCAAATAAATAAATATAACGATTGTAGAAATTAGAAAGGTAGCTAAACTTTCCTTAGTTTTTATTTTCAAGTAGTTCAAGCGGAATAATAGGGAAAAATCCGGACAAAGTGGGCCCACCTCGGTCAAATGAGGTGGCGTATGTAAATTACGCGTGTCAAACTTCATAACGTCATCCATGAGTATCTTAAGACAATCGGATTTCATTTGCACAAGTTTTAGAGGTTTAAAACAATTTCTCTAACTATTCACACAATAAACCATTCAATTCTACTGAATGAAAAAGAAGCGTTTCTAGACGTAGATTCGAAGAATAGAGTTGTCCCCAAGGTCCAAATTCGAGCCTAGTAGATCTAAGACATGCCAAGAGAAGAAATGGGAGAGCTTTACATACCTTATTCGTCTTCCTCGCTTGTCCAAACTCAAGTCCCGATTTCCTCAAAATCTACAAATGGTCACGTTTACCAAATGTTAACTATAAGGCTTTTTGACATTCAATCTTGAATTAGTACTTGTCTACCGAAATTTCGGCAGCACCTCCCCTATAATTACGACACTCCGAGAATTCAACTCGGCTTAAACGATACAACAACAAATCCGAGAATTTAACTCGGCCACAATATCAACAATGATACCAACAATCATATCTCCAACTTTAACAATTTATTCAAAATACACTCCAACATTGGTAGCTCCTTTTACATAATCCAATAACAATTTTTCTTTATTTCTAATTCATAATTGTTCACATATTCAATGCAAATTCCAAAACCATTTAAAAATAATCAAGAATACTTCAACAACCCGCACAACATTTCAAACGGCCCAACCATACATACACCACCCGAATTCTTCCAAATTCACCAAGAACAATTTCAACGCATTCCCATTCTTCCATATTCATGAAATATCGCAACCGCATGTTAATAATATCATTCATACAAGCATAAGAAATCACATTAAAATTGTATCAACTTCCACAACAACCCTCAAACAATTACAATGCTAACTTAAACATTTAATCCTTCATTTGCACTATAGAATCTACAATAACAACAACTAGAATTCTAAATAAAATTAACTCATCACTTCTACACAAACAACCATCCACACGGCCTCAACCCAACACCCCTATTTTCATGAATTTCATTCCTTTCTACACTCTATAACATGTACAAACCATCCATATCATAAAAGAGGAGATTAATTCTTACCTCTTTCCTTTAGCTTCTTCACTTGGTCAAGGTGCGGGAACGATGAAACGAACGACTTATCTTCCAAAATAACTATACCACGTTGTAGAGGGTCCTTCAATTAGTAGAATTACCACAAGAAAATAATTTTAGAAGCAATATTCAAGGGGTAAAATCTCTTTAGCTCTTGGCCGAATGGCTTGAGCTTTGTTCTCTTTTTCTTGTTTTTGGTTTGCTCTTCTTTCTCTTGATTAATCTTGAACCTTAAATTAATACCACATATCCAACACATGGAAGAATTAATTAAAACATGGGCTTGGGCCATAGCTTGGCCGGCCAACCCCTCTCTTTGGGCCAAATTTCCTCTTCTTTTATTCTTTTGGCCCAATTGATTGTGGGCCTCGTTTTGAAATTCCGAAATTAATTTCCGAAATTCTCGATTTTTGTCCCTCACCTTTCCCGCTACTTCCACATTACTAGGTCATGAACAACGCACACCTATGAAATAGAATCAACATAACCTTATTCCTTTCAAGCCCAATTTATTTCGAATTTTTCCGAATAGGCAAAAACTCGGGATATAACAAACGGACGCGGTTATATTTGCATTAAAGCATCGTATTTCATCGGAGTTCCAAAGTGTGAAACGGAAAAAGCGAGAGAAATTCTAGGATGGGTGACCCGTTGGGGAAGTTTTACCGAATAGTTCTATATAATTCGGACGAAAATAAATGAGAAGTAGGGTGACTAAGACAAATTAAGAGTCAACAATGCGAAATAGAGGTCGCGACATGTGTAGACCGATAAAGAGGAAAAAAGGTACATCACGTACTATAAGTGAGGGTGAGTTGGAATAGTGTTTGAAGATACCGGTTATAAGATAGGGTGAGGAGATTATAATGTACATAGGTATGCATAAGATATCCAAGTATTTATAAGCATGGCTAGACCGGGGGACATGTGTATTCCGGCGACCAACGTGGTGGTATATGGAAGACATTAATTGGACAAGGTAACGAAGTTCAAGTGAGAAGAAAAATATAAGTGGCACGAATATTATAAGGCAAGTGGATCTTCATTTTCATCACAAACTCGGAAAGCTAACACAATGATAATTGTGTTATGAGAGCGTAAGTAAACGAAAGGCAATGGGAGCCAAAATGTCGGAAAAAAAGCGCTAATAAGAATGGAAATACGAATATAGGGTAGAGTATAATCGGGTAATGGCATAAGTACACCCCTAAGGGAAGCGAGAGAGAGATGTAAGTGTAAGCGTCTTTGAAGACAATCAATACTACGGTTTTAGGATGCGGATGCTTGGGCCGTAGGTAAAGTTCTTTGCGGAGACAAGTTGGTAAGATCAAAAAGCCAGCAATAGAGGGGTAGAAATCGAGACGGCACTTGGGATGGTGCTAAGAAGTAATCGTGGAGGTCTTAAATGATATGACCTTAGGAGGTGGATGCTTAAAAAGGGGAGAAACTACGACAAGGGAAAGGAGTACGACTAGGTAGGCTACCGCGTGTTAGTACGGAAGGGATATGTGAAGTAGTATGAGCCACGAGAAGGACGGATCGTGGCTAAGAGTGATATATATATATATAGAGAGGTGTGTTACTTATGAGTATTGTATGCTAGGGTTAAGACCAAGCGGATATGTATATTCCGAACGAAACGGTTTGGATTGGAGGACATTAATAGCAACATGGTTACGAGAATTTTGGGTGCACTAAGGAAGGATGTTAGGATGGTTTAAGATAAATTACCGAGATGGAACTAGTATTGAGAGCGAACATGACATGGTTATGGTTAAACCAAAGATGTATTCCGATGCCGGTGGTAGGAGAAGAGAGGCAAAAATTGTCACGACCCAACCCCGTAGGCCGTGACTAGTGCCCGAGCTGGGCACCCAAACACGATCACTAATCCGAATCACGCACAGATAGCTTATACAGACACAAATATCAAACGCTGTCTCAGATTATATCAAACTGTCTCAAACAAATCTCAAACACAACCGTATATATATCAGAAGCCGACAAGGCTATCAAATGGCGCAACGGCCCAAAACATATACAAATGCAAGCCGACGAGGCTGCCACGGCGAATGGGATCGCCCAGAACATACAACATACAAACACAACCGTACGAGAATGGGCATAACCCACATACATGTCCACGAGACCTCTAAACGGACAAACGAGAATCATATGACGGGACAAGGCCCCGCCGTGCCCCACGAACCAAATATATACAAATGCAACGAACGAATATATACCAAAATGTGGCTCCGGAATAAGGGAGCACTCCAAACGAGCGAAGAGGGTGTCCTAAACGGTGGATCACCAAGCGTACGTACTGTACTGCGGGCATGAAACGCGGCCCCGAAGAAAGGGGTCGGTGCGAAATATGTCTTGAGTATGCAAAGCGAGAAAATGTAGTATACAAATCGGAATCATACTCGAACGAGTACGGAAAGTAAAATGCGTTTCCAAAATATATAAAATGTTTACTTTCAAAAAATACAAGTCATGCATAAGGCTCGGAAAATATGGTCGCCCGCCCGTCGATGGCGCCATAACACAGCATAACACCAGAAGGTTTCAAATCTCCGTATCCCCGTCAAACATCATACACAGCATAACGCCATACACAGCATAACACCAAATATAAGCGGAACCCGGCCCTCGAGCGAGAGGCTCGGTGAACCATAAACACAGCATAACACCGGAGTATATCATATCATAGTGCGCACGATAACAGAACCGGCCCGGGACTCGGCGAAAGATATAACAGAATGCACGAACGGAGTCGTGAGTAACCATATGCATAAAATCATTATCATAGACTCAAATGATAAGTAAGATGATCATACTTAGAAATCAGAATAATAACCAAATCAAATTCTTCCAAAAATCATCAGGATTACTAAAAGAAGAGTCGCGGGACCCACGAACGGGTGTCGACCCGAGTCGGGCCCGCCTATGAAAACAGACTCATCATACACCATACAATCACCTACGAGCATATCGAGGCAATCCGAGCCTTTTGGTGAAAGATACGGGCGTTCATAGTTACAGAATTCTTTAAAAGCCAAACTTTTATGCAAAAGTTGAAAATCAAATATTTCAAAACATAAAGGCCAATATTTCATCATATCAACATACGAATTCCAAGAAACGAATAAGAGTCATAAAAATGCTCGGATTGCGAGAATCGAATTTCCTCGAAGCTCGTGTCATAGCCTACTTGAAGCTAAGGCATGCCAAAAGAAGAAAGGATTGGGCTTTACATACCTCGTACGCACTCAACGCTAGCTCAAACTCAAGATAAATCCAACCTACGTCTCGGGATGCCCAAGGTCTACAAACAAGTCATAATATGACAAACATTAGCTATAGACATTTGGACATTTAATTCCAATTTAGCCCTTAATTCTACGAAATTTGGGCGGCATTTCCCCAATAAATAGGCCAACCCAGAAATTTAACTCGGTCAAATCAACAACAACAACAACAACCAACCTAGCAACATTAATAATCAATCTGAAAGGCAATACAACATTAATAACTCTCTTTTCCATCATTCAACAACTTTCATAAATTCAATTTAACGGCTTACCTTCAAGCTAACATCAACGCTTATACATTCGAATACTAACCCGAACCCATACCAACAATATTCAAAGACATTCCAAACAATTCATACAATATTTCAAAAATCCCAAATAATACTCCCACTCACCCGAAAACTGCCCAAACCCGAGAGCCTCAACTATGATACATTCCTCATTTTCAAATCATGATTTGCACTAACAATTCACATTCTAACAATGTCACTCTCATAATTATACAAGTTACATCAAATGTACAATAACCTCCAAATCATTCCGCAACAATTACAACATCAATTTGAGTCATTAAACTCTCATTTCCAACATAGAATTCATAACGACGACAATCGACATACTACATAAGATTAATTCATTCTTGTCATATAATATGACCCCTATGCGGCCACACTACACATATACATATATGGATGATTCTCATTCTTTTCTTCACCCTACACAACTAAACATGCTATAAACAATTGTTTCATCACCTCAACACAACACACACACTTACACGACCATAAACACCCAACACGGCTATGCACTACACACACAACCTTCACTCCAACATGCCATATTTCATGATTTTCATCCATTTTAGCATACTACAACATGCATACAACCTTTATAACACATAAAACATAATCAATTCTTACCTTTCTTCTTCAACTCCACACTTTGCCTAGGGTTTGCAATTGACACAACGAATGGTTGGATGACCCGAACAACGCTTCCATGCTACTTAGGGATCTCAAATTAGTGGGTTTACATCAAGGAAATAATTTTGGGATGGCTTGAATTGAAGTTGGTTTTTCTCTATTCTTGGCCGAGAGCCTCACTTTCTCTTCACTTCTTGCTCTTTTTTTTTCCTAAGTGTTGGAAATGAATAAAGATGACTTAGAAGTCATCTTTTAAGCTTCCACAAGAATTGCACATGTGTTCATGGCCCACACTCATGTGTTGGAGCAATTAAAATTGGACACAAAAATGGGTGGGACCAATTCAAGTCCACACGGCTACAAGGCCAAAAATTGCATGATTTTCAACTTCCAATTATATCACTTTTGGTCCCAAATTTTCCTAAGTGTCCCATGCAAACAAATTCATGAACAACTTATGCCTCAAAATCAAATCGAAGGTCAAAAGTCTCGACTTTGCATCCCGGAATGGTTTTGTCTCTAACTTATCATAGTTAATCCGGATTGTTCCAATGCACAAAATACGGGATATAACAAAAATAAAGTGAAACATAAGAATTAGTGAAGCTACGTTAAGGTGGTTCTTAGAAGAATTTGACCACCTTCGTATATTCGGGTAAAGATTGCAACATCACGTGTGACGGGAAAGTTGAGAGCAAGATGAGTCTGGATTAAAGATAAGGTAGTGACATGAGGCAATGTGCTGAAAATGTTACAAGATGAGTAAAGAGAGATTGTAAGACGATTTAAGCAAAGTGACCAGAACTAGTTCGGTCACTAAAAGGAGGGTGAATTTACATGCCGAATTCTTTTAGACTTGTACCGGTGATGACGATTAAGCGGGAGCGGCTAGGGAAGGTTATTATATGAGGGGACTTCACCACTACTTGACAACCGACTCCAAAGACGAGAGACTAAGAGCAAAAGGTAAAGTGACAATTAAAGTCTTTCAAAGGAATCGAGAAAAAGTTGAACCGAGATATATATTAGGCTTGGCTATATGGTACATAAGGTGAGAAGGTTGCGTGTTAAAGACGTAGTTTCCGTTGAGGCACCGTGGCGGAATGATAACAGAAAGGAAATGACTTGCGAACCTGAGGCGGAGATGAAAGAAAAATATGATTGGTAGGAGAGATTGCACGCTATGGTAGTAAAGGAAACCCGAGACCCTTAAGACCCTATGCGACTAGTTGAACATTCGAGGACGAATGTTTTAAAGAGGGGAAGGATGTTATATCCCGTATTTTGTACGTCGGGATATTCCGAGCCAAGTGTGAAAGGTTAAGAATAAGACTATTTTTCGATTTTTTTAAGGCATAAGTCGCTTATGATTTCATTTGATGGAAATATTAAGGAAAATTTGGGGTTAAAAGTGCAATTATGGAAACTAATATTTCATGAAATATGGGGCCAAAAGTGAAGTATTAGAAACTAAATATTCATGAATTAATATATATATATATATGACTATATATATACTTGGATGTATAACATAAGCTTATAAAAGATGATTAATTAATCATCTCCATCATATGATCATCCTAGAAATTTCATGAAACATGGAGAAAGAGAGAGAGAGCCTATTCGGCCATGGCTTGGCCGAATATGGTTCTCAATTTTTCGTCTAGAAAGAAATAATTTCTTCTAGTTTTCATACCAATTGAAAGGTCCTCGTCAACGTGGAGGCGTTGTTGGAGCAAGAAAAACATCCGTTTGTGCAATTGGTAAGCCTAGCCGAGAGGAAAAGTTGAAGAAAAGGTGAGGTTTAATCTTCTTTATGTGTTTATGGATGATTGGTACATGTTGTGAAATGTAGAAATGAAGGAAACCATGAAATTATGTTTGTGGAAGGTTGGCCGTGTGTGTGTGTGTGTGTGTATGGTGTAGGAGTAGTGAACTAATGTTATTTAGTATTTTAGTTGTTGTTGTTATGGAATATGTGATGTAGAAATGAAGGAAATTCATGAAAGTTGTAGGTTGAGGCTTGGCCGTGTGTATGTGACATTATGTAGGAGCGAAGAACTAATTTTATTTAGTATGTTTGAGATGTTGTGTTGCGGATTCTATGATGTAAATGAAAGTTTAAGGGGTCAAATTGAAGTTACAATTGTGTGTGTGCTGTTTTGGAAGCTAATATAAATCAAATATGCTTCCTTGTGTTTATGGTAATAATGTTGTTAATGTGTGGATTATTGGTGTCGTTGATGAATTTAAAAGAAAGAAATGTGTTGTTGTCGTCCCTATGGAAATTGGAGGGTTCGAGTTCCATAGTACCTTGGATGGATTGTTTTGAATAATGTGCGAATTGTTTGAAGCGTTCGTGAAACTTGTTTAAGTGGTCTCGGATTAGTATTTGAATATGCGAGCATTGATGTTGACTTGAATGTAGGAAGTTGAATGGAATGAAAATGGAATGTTGTCAAGTTATGTAGAAAAGAGTTATTAATGTTAGAATGCGTTTGAAATTGCTTATTGATATTGTTGACATGGTGGTTGGTATTGTTGTTGAATATTTGGCCGAGTTGAATTCTCGGGGCGATGAATTTATAGGGGACATGCTGCCCAAATTTCTGTAGATAAAGTGATGGCCTTGAAATTGAATTCTTAAGCGCTTACGACTAATGTTCGATGCTTAACGACGTTGTTGTAGATTTTGGGAAGCTGACACTTAAGTGGACTAGCTTAGGAAGAGGACGAGGTATGTAAAGCCCATTCTTTCTTTCTTTTGGCATGTCGTAGTTGAAAAGTAAGTTATGACACGCACCCCGAGGTAACTCTATTCTTGCGATCCGAGCATGTTTATGGTCCTTATTTGTTTCTTGATATTCGTATTCTTAATGTAGTTGAATTATGGTCTTTATGTCTTTCGCATGACTAAATTTCAAAAGTTGCATAAAAGTCTTGTTTTCAAGAAGAGTTTTGGTTCCTAAACGATTCCGAAACTACGAATGTTCGTAACTTTCACATAAGGGCTCGGATCGCTTCGATTTGTTCGTAGAAAGTTCTAAAGTGAATAAAGTTTGTACCTTTCCGGACTCGGATTGGTTTGGCGTACGACTATGATCCCTATGGTTTGAATATGACTATGACCCTTATGGTTTTGTTAATACGTTTATGATGTATGCATGTTTTCGAATAACGTCCGAAAGATATTTGATATTACTATTGTCCGAACTTTCAAATGACATTCCATTTAGACTACTTCATTGAGTCTTTGAAATGTTTTATTTGCATTTGGTTTCTCGCTACTACTGCTCGTGCATGCCTCAATGCATCTTTCACCGAGTCCGGGCCGGGTACGTATTCGTGCAACTTCCTGCATTGTTCACCGAGTCCCTCACTAGAGAGCCGGGTATCTATATTATATATATATATATATATATATATATATATATGTATATGATGATGTGATGAGATAGGGATGGCGGCCGGATGGCATACCGAGTCCCTTGCTAAGCGGGGCCGGACACGCTATTCACCGAGTCCCTCACTAGAGATAAGTAGGGTACGAGTATATATATATATGTATATCTACATGCATACACGATTATGATATGGTTTTACTCACCGAGTCCCTCACTAGAGGGCCGGGTACGGTATATATGTACGATGATATGATGATACGATTATGATATGATCTTACTTACCGATATATGTATATGCATGACAAATGTTTCAAAAGGGCAAGTCTTGTGATTTTCTGGTCATTATACTTGTTTTTAATTCCTATTTCGATTATGATTACGTTTTTAAATACTCCATGCTTTACATACTCGGTACATATTCCGTGCGATCCCCCTTTCTTCGGGGGCTGCGTTTCGTGCGCGCAAGTACACCCCAGGGTGAATTTGAAGATATTAGTAGAAGATGTTCCGAAATGGATTGGCGAGCTCCAGTTCCTCCGGAGCGCTACCGAGTCAGAGCATTATGTTGTGACAGTTTCTTCTATGTTAGAGACTTTGCAGACAGTGTCGTGGGTATAAGATGTCGGGTATGTAAGCGGCAATGTAAGCCGACGTGATATTACGCATTGTATTATAAGTTCTACATGTTTTTATATAATACAGATTTTCTTTGATTAGAGAAAGGTAAAGAGGCATGTTATTCTTCGAAAAATTTTCGTCATGTATTTGTGTCATGATTTGAAAGCCAGCGTGATTATGAGTACTAGGTGAGTTAGCGGGTTCGCTCGGCCCCAAATAAGGGTCGGGTGCCCATCACACCCTAACAGAAATTAGGGTGTGACACATATATCATACATAAACATATCATGTGCACTATCATAGCGTGTGCCTTATCATATCACATATACATCGTCATACCATACATGCATCATCATATCAATAATACATCATCATGTCGTTAACTCGGGTAACCATCATATGCAGCCCACTAGTGGTGTCATGCCCGGCCCTCTAGGCTCGGTGTAAACATTGCAGCCCGCCTTAGCGGTGACATGCCCGGCCATGTAGGCACGGTGGAATCGTATGCAGCCCGCCTCTGCGGTGACATGCCCGGCCAATTAGGCGCGGTGGAATCATATCGTCATACACATCATGCATTTGTCATCACACATATCATAAACTCATCATTATTACTCACTTCATAGACATATCATAGCTTTATCATAACTTACTATCATCATACATATACCATCAAACATACATTAGAACTTGAAAGCAACTATAGCTGTGTCGGGGTGACGTAAGGTCATGGACCCCCGATTACGTTATGGAATAATCATAGTCGTTATATATCACCTTGGAGGGACTACGTTTAAGGTGAGTGTACATGAGTAAGGCATTAATGGATCATAGTCAACATTATTAGCTTCGTAGACACATCATATCGTAACCTCTCTGAAATCTTTAGGCTTACGCTTATCATTTTATTATCGTACTCATAGCGTAATCCGTATCTCGTATGACCATTTATGAACATAGGCCTTTAGTATTTTGGAATGTAGGAAATTCACGAAGAAGGAGGAAGATCATGCATAAGATTCATGCCTTAGGAAGAAAGGTTAAGCCTCACATACCTTTGCCGTTTAACCACTCTATTGCTTGCTCGTTCTCCCTTAATGCTCACGTCTTTACCTTCAAGAGAGTTTGTATGTCACACCCCGACTTTACTAGGGTGTGATGGGCACCGACCCGTCATCGGAGCGAGCGAACCCTTCTAACTCTTATTACGCATATGAACTAGTAAGAAATGAATACATAGAATTTTTTTTTTTTCATAAATAGAATCGACGTCATATAAGACTCGTAACACGAGACGTAATAACATGTCGGCTATTGGAGCCGCTTACGGTCGACAACCTATTACCCGCGACTCTGTACGCAAAGTCTCTAACGTAATCGAGGAATCCTAGCACGTGTACTCGACTCGGCTACACTCTGAGCCAAATGGAGCTTGCCAACTTGTTGGAACATCTTCTACATTAACTTTAATCCGATACGGTGTACTGCGCGGCATGAAACGCGGCCCCGAAGAAGAGGGGTCGGTACGAGTAATGTACTAAGTATGTAAGACATGAACGGTAACAACATAGTAAGAGCTGTATTACGTACACATGAGACATATTACGGGGAAGCGCCTTTGTGCGAGTAATAATACGTATGGAAGCATAGACCGTATCATAGGATAAAAAAAGTAACACGTGCGTGTGAATGCCACTCCGGGCGGAGTCCATGCATGCCTAGCTTTTTCTTTTCTGAACACGGTGTTTCTTATCTTTATACATAGAAAACAGATACATTTCGAAAAACGGTACTTTTCATTCACATTTACAGACGCCAAATTCATCGGCTCTCCCACCCCCCTCCCCAACAGTGTCCCAAGTGTATCAAATTATATATATGTGTATATATATATCACATAAACGAACGCGCGTACGGCTCTCCATATCCGCGTCCGGATGATAAACGGTATCGGAATCGGTGGACACGGTTGCCCTCCCATTCCCCGCATATACAATGTATACATATACGTTCATCAATATCGGGTATTATATACATTATCATATAAACGGCATGCATGGGAGCCCAAGGAGAAGTCATGTGTCTATCGGAGTGACGTAAGGTCGGTAACCTCAGATTACATTATGGATTGACGGGATCACTTTGTCTCGCCTTGAAGGAACGAGTATTTTAAGGCGAGACTATCGATGAAAAGCAACATCATGAACAACGTAGAATAGGGTCACAAGACAAGATTTCGTGTACTTTGGAATCTTAGGAAAACGATCATCATACTTTTTCTCATCTCTAGCATCATCATTATCATCATAGAACCATAATCGTTGTCTTAGTCTTTAAGGCTTTCAATATTGTAAAACTTGGTTTTTGGAGAAAAATGAAATTTTGGAAAACATTTGTAAACTTCCGGGAAGGAAAATCATGCCTTGGGATCAATGGTTTAGTTAGAACAGCTATCGTTTGGTAGTCGAGATAATAACCAAGAACTTTCATTGACTATAATACGGAAATAAGCCTAAAGGAGCAATAGGAGGGAATTCGGGAATAGTGGGCCCACCTCGGATCAAATGAGGCGGCATACACCATTTGCGTATAATACGTTTCGTGTCATTACTTATGAGGGTTTTAGGATAGTCGGGTGTGGTTCATACAAGTCCTAGGTGTTTGGAAGCTTTTCGGCATTTCACACAATTTCTAGTTCACTTCCTTTTGAATGAATAGTAATGCGATTTCAATCTTGGTTTTCTAGGAAAGGAATTATCCCCGAGGCCCATGTTCAAGCCTACTACATCTAAGACATGCCAAAGAAGGAAAGTGAAGTCTTACATACCTCTTCCGCCTTGTACGCCGCTCCAAATTCAAGCTCCAAATCCACCAAAATCTACAATTTGGTCATATTTACCAAATGTTAGTTCAAGTGTCTAGAAGTAAAATCTCAAAGTGACACTTGTCTACCGAAATTTCGGCAACACTTCCCCTGTAAATGCGCCATCCCGAGAATATGGCTCGGCCCAATTCAACAACAACAACCCGAGAATGGAACTCGGCCATAATATCAACAACAATGCCAACAATCTTACTAACAACATTCCATTCATATTCAATTCGATTCAATTCAATTCATATGATTTTCAACATGATTCAATCAACATACTACTTCGCCTCAACACCTTCCAATTCAATAAGAATAATGACAACACATTCCTTTCTTTCCAATTCGTAAACTATATCAACAATTCTATATGTTAGCACATCATTTTCATCAATACAAGAAGTTATATTGAATTCACATTATCTTGCCAAACAGGCCCTGGCAAAATACCACTTCAACTTGAGTTATTAAACCTTCATTTTCATCACCTAATCCAAAATAAACAACAACCAAATATTACATAAATTAGTTCATCATGGCAGCCCCAAACCAGCCCATACACGGCCAACCTCCACACATACAATTTCATGAGTTTCATTCATTTTCTACGTATTACAACAACACACAAACATGTTGAATACAATTAGTTCTTTATTCCCACCCAACCATACACACACGGCTTCTACCATATGTATGTGTTCCATGTTTTTCATCCATTTTCCATACTACAACATGTTCAACCATCCATAACATATAACAAGGGATTGAATCTTACCTCTTTTACTTAGTTTCTTCAAGTTGATCATGAGTTGAACCTTGAACCAACACTTGTTCTTCTACTCCAACGACTCCACACGTTGTTATACACCTTCCAAGGGGTTACAAGCTTAAAGAACATAAATTTTTCTAATCAAATTCCATAGGGGCTGTTCGGCCAGCCTTCTTGGCCGAACTCCCTCTCTCTTTCCTTCTATCTTTCTTGAATTCTCTTGGCTTGCAAAATAATGAACAAGCCTCATGTCTTCCTCACTTATACATATATATATATATATAGTTATAGGCACATGACTTATCATGTGCCTCTTGTACGTTTTTTTCCTTCTTTTCTTTCTCCAATTTTAACTTCAAATTTCTAGATTTTTCCTTTTCTTTCCTTCCAAGTTTCTTGAATTCTTTTCTAATAATAAAAGATGAATTCCATGCATTACCTAGTCATCCTTTAATCACATGTGCCATGCACTCATGTGAGCCATAGCCCACCTTCAAATTTTTTCCAACAAGTCATGCATAAAGTTTCCAATTCCAAGTTTGCCCTTAAATTTCCATGACAATAATATTTATAAGCGACTGCGCATTCCGACAAAATCGAAGAATGGCCTTGCCCTTAACTTCCCGCGATTGTCTCAAAATATTCCGACGTACAAATGCGGGATATAACATCCTTCCCCCTTTGAAACATTCGTCCTCGAATGTTCGACTAGTCTACGGAGTTCTGCAAACACCTCGGGGGAGCTCCCTTTTCGAAGTTATTTTCCATCCTTCATATTAGCTCTTAAGCTATCCAACACCGTTCTCTTTGTCATACTCCTTTTCTTTATATACGTCCATTTCCTGGCGTCGCACTACTCAAGGTTTGTGCGAACTTCTCATATTACCTTAAACATTATCCGGACTTCTATCCACTCGTTGTCGGTTTCCCGACCTTACTAATTCATTTCGGTAAAAGTCTCTTCGCAGCTCGAGCGTTCATATCAAACACACTACCGTATCATTTGTCTTTATCTCATCCTTACATTTCTCTCACTGCTTCCCCCTTTTGGGCGCACCTATACCATTATCCATTTATACTTCGTCTCATATCCTCATTCCCGATCTCAATCTACGGTGGAATAATAACGACTTACTTGGCAACACTTATACCATTTTACTCTTGCTATCACTCGAACTTCGGTACCCTTACTCGATTAATGCCTTTTGTCATACCGTAACTTCGGTTCTTGGATTCACATGTCCATCGATACTATCATGTTGGGATACCACACCTTCATATATATAATTACTATTAACTAGCCGCAAATTACTTCCAAACACCGTTCAAGCCTATCCTATTTCTAGGGCTATGATGCACTTCCTGTCTTTTCGCCGAGCAAATCTGCCTCGTCCTACGCGTCTTCTTATGATATCCAATTATTCCATACACTCTAGTTTCCCACTAGGTTGCTCCAGCCTCTTATTGTCTCCCCGATGTTCGAAGATGTAGAATTTCTTATAAACTTCCCGAGGAGGTCACCCATCCTAGAATTGCTCCCACAGGCACGCTTAACCCAAAACTTCAGCACAATTCGGTGCCTTAATGTCGATATTTTCGCGTCCGCTTTTTCATATGGCCTTTACTACTCGATCTGACCAATCAAAACTTTAGAGCTTCGAGACATTTTCGTAACACGTCCTTTCTTCTACAATGACCGTTTTGCCCTTTTTAGTTCCTAATGTTCACCTTCCACCTATATGTATGACTATTTCTGTCGACCCCCACTCCAACGTAACGAACAAATACATCCCTCCGGTCCTCGCCCCTTTTGACTTCCGTATCATCCTTCGCCTTTCTTCATCGATCGGGCCCCTATGGAAATCAACGATTAATAGAAGGAATCTTACTTCCTATGTCTTGGCTCACAGCGCACGTCTAATGACGGAGAAGGTCAACCGTTCCTAGATGCCCCGCGACCTCCACCCAATTTATAAATGTGGCCGGCTTCGCACCCATAAATGGACTCTGCACGGACACGACTTTGCGGACAACCCTTGGACACGACCTGCTCGATACCACTTTGTCACACCCAGACTTTACTAGGGTGTGATGGGCACCGAATTCATCTTGGGCCCGGCGGGCTTAGCTAACTCTTATTACACATATGAACTAGTAAGAAATGAATACATAGAATTTTTTTTTTTTTCATAAATAGAATCTGACGTCATATAAGACTCATAACACGAGACGTAATAACATGTCGGCTATTGGAGCCGCTTACGGACTGACAACCTGTACCACGGCTACGTACGCAAAGTCTCTAAACGTAATCGAAATCCCGGCACGTGTACCTGACTCGGCTACGCTCCGGGCCAAATGGAGCTTGCCAACTTCGGAACATCTTCTACATTAACTTTAATCCGTGCCGGTGTGTACTGCCCCGCGGCATGAAACGCAGCCCCGAAGAAGAGGGGTCGGTACGAGTAATGTACTAAGTATGTAAGACATGAACGGTAACAACATAGTAAGAAGGCAGTATTCGCACCGCATGAGACATATTACGGGAAAGCGCAACTTTGTGCGAGTAATAGCTGTGTATGGAAGCATAGATCGTATCATAGGATAAGAGAACATGTAACACACGTGCGTGTGAATGCCACTCACGGCGGAGCCATGCATGCCTAGCTTTTCTTTTACGAACACGGTGTTTCTTATCTTTATACATAGAAAACGAGATACATTTCGAAACGGTACTTTTCGTTCACACGTTTACGGACGCCGAATTCATCGGCTCTCCCGCTGCCTCCCAACAGTGTCCCAAGTGTATCAAATTATATATATGTGTATATATATATCACATAAACAGACGCCGCGTACGGCTCTCCCATATCCCGCGTCCGGGATGATAAGCCAGCTGAATCAGGTGGACACAGTTGCCCTCCCCATTCCCCACATATACAATGTATACATATACATTCATCAATATCAGGTATTATATACATTATCATATAAAACGGCATGCATGGGACGAGGGAGAAAGTCATGT
>NW_026717357.1:0-15423 GCF_029784015.1 Lycium ferocissimum | reverse complement strand
TGGTTGGGATGATGAATTAAAATGTAGGCTTCTAAATTTTAAGTAAAAGACCCATTTGACTAATTATATCCGATATGTATTAAAATATTATCTCATATAAAGTATGTATTTATTAGTACTCCTGATAAAATAAAGTGGCGTCGCAATGCTCGTGCGATAATATATTGAAAATCAATAGTAAATAAACGCTATTATTTAATTATGCGAAGATAATTGCGATGCGTGTGCATAAGATGGCAAAAGTGCTGAATGATAAAAAATGCGAATAATAATAATACTGGTAGTAAATAATAATAACAAAATAATAATAATAATAATAATAATAATAATAGTAACAGTAGTAAAAGAGGATGGCAGGATAATGAAATGCCGGTATTAATTATAGTTAATAATTATAGTAAAAAATGCAAATAATTATTTTTTAAAGTTGCAAAAATATTGGAAGCGAAAAATAGGTATTTCGGAGGAAAGGTGGGACAAAATTGGGTGTCAACAACATACACGTTTAAGAAATTACAATATAAATTTCATTTAAAATAAATTTAACTAAGAAAAAATAAAAAATACATCATTTCTTAACATGTTTTTTTAAGGAAAAAGGAAAGATTAAAGTAAGCAAAACAAATAATTTCATTAACTTTTCAGTTACTTTTGTATGATTTAATTTGAAGGAACATCTACAAAAGTATTTCGTCATATCAAGACTTTTATTAATTTAATTTTAAATGCTATTTTTATTTACAAGTTAACTTCATTGTCGTCATCATACAACAATTTGTAGCATCAAATATTTTTTTATATTAATTGAATACGGTAAATATTTTTTTTTCCAAAGATGGGTTAGCCAATATACGTTTAATTGAGGGAAAAAAAAAAGTTAATCCGACATAAGGTAAAACTCAATCTGAATCACTAAAGACTTTAACCCCAAAAGTTTCAGTATAATAAAAAGGAGAAGAACTTTGGTGCATGCATTTGTTTGAAATAAAAAGGAAGTCTAAATATACTCTAAGTTAAATGTTGTTTCTAACTTAATTTTTTTTCTATGATTTAATATTTTAGAAACATTGAAAAATTGTCGAACTATCTTTACAACTAATAAAGTGTTTCAAAAAACAAAAAAAAGTAAAAGTAGCAAAAAACACACAAAAAGGGTTGTAAATATAAATTTTAATGTAGTTTGGGCCCGGCCAACCCCTAGTATTAGATTAGAATAGGGGATACATCTTAGTATGGAGATGGTTTATGTGACATAGCTCAATACCAGACTATTTAGTAAAAATACATCAAATCGCGTAAACTATACGAAAATGTCGATATCACACACTAAATTATACGGCGACCTATTACACACCCGAACATCTAAACCGAAATTATTCGCACTACAAGGCATTATACCACTTTTAAAGGTGTGGTGTTCCACACGCGCATCCACGCGCCGTCACGTGGAAATAAAATAAATTTTATTACTGCAGTCTTGTTTCTTTTTCTTTCCTATTTTTTTTAATTTACACTATTTTCTTTTTTCCTTAATTTCTATACTCATCACAAAAACTCCATTGTCATGTTGGCATATCACCATCCCCAAACCCAATCATCAATTCCATCATCACCATCAAATTTACTAGCTATAAACAAAGATGCCATCACCACCAATTTAGGGCCCACCATTAAAAAAAAAAAAAAACCAGAAACTGATTTGCCACAAAAATCCGGCCAAGATGCCGGACAATTCTCTCTAAGTTTTGCAAAAAATTCAATCTTTGCTATTTCTTGGACCGTTCCTCTCTCTCTCTGTGTAAAATTCTCTCTTGATTTTGCACCAAATTATTCTTTGGCAGTGGTTTTGGTGGAAGGTGATGAAATTGATGATGGTGGTCGACAATTTCGGTGGTGACAGTGCTGCTGCTATGGTATTTGGTGATGGGAGTGGAAATAGGTGATGGTGGTGTTGTGACTTTTGGTAGTGTGAAATTGGTATGATTTTGGAAGGATGGGTTTCATAGGGGTAGTGAAATCCATGGTGGGTGTGTACAGATTTGATTGTGGATAGTGAAAAAGATTAAGTTGGTGAAGTTGTTGTAATATGGTGAATTTCTTCTCTATCGATTGATGAAGAATTGTGAAGATCATTATGAATTGATGAAGTTGTTGTAGAGAATTGTGATTAAAAAAAAAATGAAGTAGAAAGAATGGAGGGTGAGGCGTGAAGAAGAAGTGGGGGATGTGGTGGAGGCGGTGATGAAATGGAGGAGAGGCGGGTTTGGGTGGTGGGGGTGGTAGTGGTGAAAATGGAGAAGAAGAGTTGAAAAAAAATCAGTTTTTATTAAATTAAAAATTATTTTTACAACTTCAACCGCCTATTTATTAATTATCATTATTTTTTTTTGCCATGTCAGCTTATAAGGTGTAAATAAATTCAGTTTTTAGATGTTCAGGTGTGTAATAGATCGTTCGTATAGTTTAGGTGTGATATCGACATTTTAGGTATAGTTTAAGGGTGATTTGATGTATTTTGCCTTGCACTAATTGGATAGAACCAATCACTCATATATCACTATCATAAATTTATAGTGTATTATCTGGCCATGTAGGTAGGTCCTTTATGTCTGGTCAATAGGTTCGTTTAACGACTGATCACATGATTCGGCAAAAACCACACAAACCACGCTATTCTATATTTAGCAATTCCTCATAATTTCTTCTGAGAAAAAATACCAACCGTGTCAAGTTCCCATCTTCCAAGTAAATTATTATGTATGAGAAAAAAATTACCCAGCCCGTATAATTTAATTTAACCATCTATCGAAATTTTTTGAGTTACTTGGATGTCGACATTTTTTATATGACTTGTCAGTCAGGGGCGGAGCTAGCTTATAGAACCCCCTCGGCAAAAAATTACAGTGTATTTTCAAACTTAAAATTATTTTATTTTGTATATATAGTAGGTGTTGAACCCCCCGACTTCTTCGTATATTTACCTTTTTTAATTTTTGAACCCTGATTTAAAATCGCACTCCGCCATTGTGTCAGCAGTATAAACTTTTTTTTCCGTTTTACTACTCTTGTAGGTATGTATATGCAGGCATTGGGGATCCTATGCCAAAGATAACAGGGGTAGCAAAATTAGACGTATCCGTAGCAGAAACAGATCGTCGCGATTGCATAGTGGCTTGCCGACTATTTGGAGAAGGCTGCTTCGGTGGTGAGCCATTTTTGTGGCTAAAGATGCAAACAATCCTGAGGCTGATGAAGATGATGGCTACGTAGTGTCATATGTGCACAATGAGAAGACAGGGGAATCAAGATTTTTGGTCATGGATGCAAAGTCCCCTAATCTTGACATTGTGACTGCTGTTAAATTGCCTCGTCGTGTACCTTATGGTTTTCACGGGCTTTTCGTACGGGAAAGTGATCTTAATAAGCTGTAGATATAGTTAAAATTGATTGATGAAAATACTTATAACCTATGTTTTCTTTGTTCCTCAACATCATATTGAAGATGTTGTGGGTCAAAGTTATAATATGTATACGTATATAGGCTGATTCCTCTTGAAAATAATACTTTAATACGAAGTCCAATGTGCCCCCTCTTCTTTTTGTAATTACAAAGTGATGAATGGAATTGGCAGGGTATTACCAGCCCAAACACCGAAGGCACTACCTAAAGGTGATGGCAATTTTTGGTTTGTTTTTTCTTTTAAAAAAAAAAAAAAAAAATACTGGAACAACAATTAAAATGTTATTTGTGTTAAATATATATAGGGTCTTTTTAACCTACTACAAGAAGAAGGTCGTAGGTTAGCAATATTCTCATTTTTACTTTTCCTTAAATACCCTTACCAACACACTAACAATATATTGACATGAGGGGCTTTGTTGTCTTTTACTCAAAATCCCAATTTTCTAATGATTCCCGATTTCATTTCTTCCTCCCTTGTTCATGGTCAAACACCAGCAATAAATTAAGCTAAAATTGACCGTCGCAAGCAAAAATCTTTCAAGGAAGAAGAAGACAAATATTCTGGGAAAATTTTCAACTACTTCGTATCAAATGAGAACTGCCATATACAATGCTAGCCCACTGCCAGTTAGTCTAAGTTAATACAGCAATTAACTTAACTAACCATCTAACAGCTCATGCACAATTGTCATAACTTCCAGCTGTGCAGTAACTAACTGACTGGGTTTTAAATGAGTTGTCCATGAACTGACTGAGTCAATTTAGAGCCTCGTTTGGATTGGAGCATATAGCTTAAAATTGTTAGAAATATAAGCCGAAAAAATAAGTTGGGGTAGTCCAACTTATTTTTTTTTCGCTTATAAGTTTTCAGCCTTATAAACTTTTAGATAAAAAGCCAAGTTAAATAATTATTTTTTGAGCTTATTTTTAAGCACAAAATGACTTTAAGGTTTCGGCCAACAAACACTCAAAAAATAAAATGTACTTTATAAGCCCAACTTATAAGCCAATCCAAACGGGCTCTTATACGTTCTTTTATAAATGAGTGTCAATGAATTGGGGAATTATGACTGGGTTTTTAAAAAGAACATAAATAAACTGAGTAGCTATAATTTCACCTAGGAAAAAACAACTTAGATAGAACACATAATTGTTGGGTCGAAATAAACTGGTAGAGTTTGTAGCGTCTTGTTTGTTTAGATTTTGAGTTTTGTGTTTACATTTTCAGATTATAAAAATAAATAGGTTAAATTTAATTTAGCTTTTGATTGTTGGGTTTACATTTTCCGATTATAACAATGAAACTGGTCAGATTTTATTTAGCTTTTGATTGTTGATTTCACATTTTCCGATTATAACAATGAAATTGATTAGACTTGGCTTAGCTTTTGATTGTTGGATTTATATTTTCAGATTGTAACAAAGAAATTGATTAGATTTAATTTAGAATTGATTTTTGGATTTATTGGCTTAAAAATACTGGAAATTTCTTTTTGAGAGAAAAAAATTGCCGAGAGAGACAGAGACAGAAGATGAGAAGAAATGAGGGGATTTTGGTAGAAGGCAAAAAGGTTCCTATATTTAACGTGTTGCATCAAATAGTAAGGGTATTCCAGTGAATCAAAAAGTGGGTACAATACTAACTTACTATCTTAATGAAATAGGTTAGCAAAACCCACTTTTTGATTCACTAAACTTTTTCTTTACTGACAAAAATACCCGAAATCGTTACTCTTTGGATGTGCACAGGATAAATTTCGCTCCTATGCAATACCCCGCAATTTCCGTCAATATGATTCTCATTTTCCTCACTTCTTCTTCTCTTTATTTTAAGAGAATTTTCCTCTTTTAGCCCTTCTTTCTCATTCATGTAAACTCAAAGTGAATTCATATCGAAAAATCAGAACCGAATCAACTGAGTGAATTCAAAAATATTCTAGCCAAACTGTGATGTGTAATCGATTATAACCAGAGACCCCTTTTGATTAGTTCAAGAACCATTTTATTAGATTCATGACTAAACTATGTTTGGAATTTTTGTTTTTGCTACTCATTAAAAAATGGTAAGTGAGAAAAGCTTAAGTTTAAGCCATGGGAATATAGTAGATTTGCGTCTCTTCATCTCGATAGAACATAAGATTTCTGAAAGAGCAATGACCAAACATGACTACTGTTCATCCTCCACACTCAGACCTAAATGAAAAACTTTAAAACTCAAACTCAAAAGAATTTACACCTAATCTGATCACCAATTAAAGCTAAACATGGAGGCATCCAAACGGCTATGGCATCAGTTGCTGCATCAGAAGAAGTCGATACTCAAGTAGTGGCGGATTCAGGATTTTCATTCAGGGGGTTCGGAAAATAAGAAGAAGCTAAATATAAGTTATTTAGGGTGTTCAAAAGTTAATATATGCACATAAACACAGAAAATTTATTCTATATATACACTGTAATTTTTTGCCATGAGAAGGAGGGCAGAAGGAATGAATTTTTTTTTGTAATTCCAAAAAGGTCCCTGAATTTTAATAATGGAAAAAAAGTGAAGACATTTAAGGGAATCAAAAGATGGGTACAATGCTAATCTCTGTCACTCGCCTGCTGAAGAGGTTAGAAGAAACTCTATATATATTTACTTTGATTTGCAAATATCAAAGTAAACGCCTAAAAGTTATGTCAATGACACTGCTCTCTAGCAAGCATCAGTTGGTTCAGTGCTCTGGGATCAATCCTCCCGGAGCGTATTTTTAATCAACCAATTAATTGACCTGAATTTCGTAGAAAATTGAAAACGAAAATCTATATCTATATATAATATAAAGCTAGGTATAGATAAGGTGATGTGGCACCTCTATATGGCCTCCAATAGTATTTATCTTTTTTCTCTTCAATCTCTATTTTACTAAATAAATTTAAATATTAAAGGTTCCTCCCCACATATATTAATAGCATTGTTTGTCATTACTTCCCTTATAATTATTATAATTACATCGTATTAAATTTATTAGTAAAAGCAATGAACCTTTCCTCATTCAATACATATATATATATATACATATATATATATATATATATATATATATATATATATATATGTATGTATATATATATATATATATATGTATATATATACTGAATAGAAAAAAAGTGATGTGAAAAGCATCTCTTTCGTCAAGAAACCCATTTTTTTTTTTTGTTGACTTTTTCCCTATATTTTCCCATTTATCTTATCTTATTAGTTAAGAATTAAGAATAAAAGTCACAATTATTATCATTCATTATCCCAACTTTTCGTGTATTGAAAACCAAAACTCATATGCATGTACTGATTTCTGATTCAATTGGTATTCCTTATTAATTGTCCTTCATAGCTCACATTAATTACAATAAAATGAAGGGTCCAGAAAGTGTGAGTCACTCAAAATATATATGAAGGACAATCTTCTTCTGTTCAGATGACTCATGGATTGTTCTCCAACACAATATTCTTATATGCTACATGTTTACACATTATAAAGGCTTTCAATATTCTCTTCCATATAACCTTTGTGAAGAAAAGAGAAAGGATGCTGCTATATGACCCCAAAATTTTTCTACATGACCTCTTCATATTTCTGCAGTGTTAGGATTAGATAATGCATTCATCTTCTATACAAAATTTGTATTTGTGCTCAACTCATGTATTCATTGCTTTTTGTTAGAGAAAAAAAAGTTAAGTATTCATTTTGAGTTGGCTCCTTCTCAATTCAGTTCTTAATGCCATGAATTAGCTAGGGAATACTGACTTTGAGAAGTCATCATCTGTTATTCAGCAAAGGGGCATTATAAATATTTTTCCCCTTTGGCAAGGTCTTGGTGTCTTTTTTAAGCAAACAAAAAAAGGTCTTGGTGTCTTTCAGTAGGCACTAGCACAACCATTATGCTAGCTATATATCATGGTGTGTTTGTTTGCTTATAAATTCTCCAATATTTAGTAGCTTAATATGAAGTAAAGTTGCAGAAAGATTCTGAGATGTTGTACATTTGTAGCGCATTCTTTTAATCAATTTTATCAAACGTGTTGCCTAATAGTCCTTGCACTTGGCATTCAATTTCTAAATCACAAGATTTTTGTAAACTTCATTTAGCTTATTTTTCTTCCGTTAACTGAAAAAATAAACAAAGCAACAACTACACGATGCATCTTGATTTTACAAAAGAGTTTAACTGCAATCAACTTAACAACCTATTCCAACTTCCTATAAAAATAATAATTAGAACTAATAACAACTGTATATATCATGATTGGAAGGGGGAAAAAAAAGGAATCATTGATTTTTATTATATGATAAAGTTTTATTTATAAAATGAGCTCAAACTTCACCTTTAAAATTGAGTGAAGTGTTATCGAGATCTCTATAATTATAAAAAAATATAAGAAATTAGTCCATGAATTATTTTTAATTTTGCGTTTTTGTTTTTTTTTCATATGTATATTTTCGGCATACATTAGATTTTATATTTTCATATGCACGTCTTACATTTTATTACAAATTTTTTTATTTTTATTTTTGTTACTATTAAATTTTATATATTTTTTATATCAACTAAATATAGGAAAGATGTAGTATGACCGCGTGAAGCGCGATTTAGTTAACTAGTTAGAAGATATGCTAGAAAGAGATTATTTAAGCAGGATTAAATTACGCCTGAATCACTTTGCATGGCAGCTTAAATCATCTTTTTTTTTTTTGGTTTTGAAGACAACTTTTGATTAATATAATTAAGAGTACACAGGTAGTTGATGCCCAAAGGCATCTACATCAGACAAGGAAATCCTACACTAGATACCATGGGAGATATAGAGTCCCATTGATTTCCTAAAGGATTGTTAACAAAGGTCGATGACTGCACTATTGAAGCTGTGAAGACTGTTGATGTAGAACAAAAAATCGTTGCAGCGAGCTCTCCAATTCTGACATGAGTAAAATGCTTCTGACCATAGAACTAGATATCTTTAAAGAAAATGGGGGACCCTACTTTTATCTTTGTACATCATTATTATCTCATGCCGGTGAAAAGATTGATAAGGACCATAAGTTTTTTATGCTACATATATCTCTATGATGATTGAGCTCCTAGAGATAATGACTTGAATTTGCAAGAGTTCGAGTTGAATGATTTTTCTTGTTCTTGATGTAAATTAAATCTTTAAAAAGTATGTCACCTATAAATTCAAAATTTACATTTACGAACATTACTAAGTAGGATAGGACGGTTCAAAGAATTACAAAGGATTAAGTTCAAAATATCAGTTTTGCACAAGTTCTTAAAATGGGACAAAATTTAAATATCAACATAAAAGTACCTCGTTGTGAAAATTTCCTAATATTTTGATAAGATTTTTTGTGGATCAATTTTAATTACTTAGTTCAGATCAGTCTAATTTTTTATTTTTTTTATTTGACTTGATTTATCGATTTGGTGCGGTTTCTACTTTTGACACCCGACGCAAGAATCATCATCCAGCAAAAGTAAAAGTCTCATATAGAAGGCCTAATCCAAATGAATATGGACCCGTTATTAGTGGTTTGGTTTGACTTGGTTTGGTATAGTTTTAGCTAAAAAAAGTCAAACCGAACCAAACCAGCCCGACATTACATGTATTCAATTTTTAAAATATTTTATACATAAGAAAATATTTATTTGTAATGTAATTTATAAATATTTATTAAATTTTTTCGTAATTTTTTATCTATTATTATATTATTCAAGCTTGAACTTAGAATTTTGAATGTGAATAAGTTTTTTATCCTATGGATGTTAGTAACTCATATAAAGTCCAAACCAAAACCAACTCAACACTAATACTAACAAAAGAAATTTAATTTACCACTAGGAATGACAATAATGTTGGATATCTATTCTTTAGTTTTGCATAGTTGGTTTAGAGAGTGAAAATACATAACTTAAGTTTTTTTCTTGTCATGTAGTTAATACTTATTAGCCGTACTTATTTTAGCATGACTTAGTATTTTTAGATTATGGTCATTTTCTTTATGGCTTATTAATTAGCAATATTTATTTTAACCGATTTTATTATCTTTTGTTGAATATTTTAATACAATGTCATCACTCTTCTCACATTTTGTGTTATTTTCTTATAAAACACCTTAATTACATAGTTGTATCTTGCTAGGACTAAAGAAATATTTGAACTAAAAGTTTATATGTGTTGTATCAAGACTATCCCCAAAAAAACCCCGAATAACCCGAGATTAAAAACCCCGAATTTTATTGGTTTGTTTTAGTGTATAAATTTAAAAACTCGACGCAATTGGTTAGGTTTGGTGTTTAAAAAATCCGAAGCAACTCGATTCATGTACAGCCCTACTTGCGTCCAATAAATTCTAGCACAATTTTAGTTATCTACATGTGCAAATCTGAAATAATTGTTGAAGAAACTTAGAAACTTGGCCTCAAAGGAGATAACTTCTTAATATAAGGGTGAATCCTTACTTTTTGTCGTCCTCACAAACCTAAAGCTTAGGCTGTGATGTTATCTTAAAATGACAACTTAGGTTGTGAAGATTCGTACAATGAGCTATGTAAATCGTACCTTGTATTTAGTCTTATCTCATACCATCACCATTAGCTTCTAAATAAACACGTGTATTTACTAAGGAAATCACTATTGTGTATTTCTTCCTCTGTCCTTTTCATTAAAAACAACAGTTACACTCGGTGCTCATTTTCCGTATTGAAGCCCTACTAAATTCAGATTCGCGCCGCGTAAGGCCCATTCAAGAGAAGCGCTCCCTAACAAGTATTTTCCCATACCCAAGGCCCGAACCCGAAACCTTTGATTAAGAGAGAGTACCCCCTTTCGTTGCACCACATTTTTGGTGGTTCTCGTTTCATTCCACTACAAATTTTTCCAATCATTTTAAAAGCCACTACCTCAAATAAGTACAACACCTAGCCAACACATGTACAACACGTAAAAATTTTGAACTGCAACATTGAATATCCAAATGAAGATATGAGGGGTTGCTCAGATGGTAAGCACCCTCCACCTTAATCAGAAGGTTGTGGATTCGAGTTATCAACAGAGCAAAAAGGGGAGCTCCTGGCCTTAGGGAGGGGGCGGAGGGGGTGGTAAAAGAAAAAGAATATCCAATTGAAGACCTAATTTGATCTCTATCTCTTTATCCCCGATTCTTGTCCTTCTAAACGATACAATATTGCTATCATGGGGTTTGAAACCTGTTGATGTTAGCCAATTTTTCTACTATCACTAGGAAAGTTATTTTTCTCATTTTTAAGGAACTTATTTTTTTACAAAACCAAACATGAAAAAATTGAAAAAACATTTTCTGAAAAGTTTTCCTCCATACCGAACACACTAGGAGTGTGCAAAATCCGGTTTAACCGACGAACCGAACCGAGAAAAATGTTATTGATTTATCGGTATCGGATTATTGGGTTAACGGTTTTTAAATGGTTTTGTAAATATTTTTATTGGACTATCGGGCTGGTTTCCGATTTTGAGGTTTTAGTTAAAGGTTACAACAATAACTCAATAAGATTATATTAAAATTACCTGTTTATCTCTAATTATATTACTGACTTTAGCTTTTAAATACAAACTCTATTTCCTAAATTCTTACTTTCGTTGCAGGACCCTATTTCTGCGAGCGAACTTTAGCTCTCTCAAATTCGACCAGAAAGAAAACAAGTTTGTTTTAGGAATAACGTCTTTGAATTTGCTTTTGCTAGTAATTTGTGTAGATTTTTATGCATGAAGGCAATGTATAGTCGTCCTCACAAACCTTTGGTGGGGCCTCCTAGAAGAAATTCCTAATATATCCCAAAGCTTAGTCTGTAATGTTATCTTAAAAAGACAACTTAGCTGTGAAGATTTGTACGATGAGCTATGTAAATGGTACCTTGTACTTGGTCTTATCTCATACCATCACCATTAGCTTCTAAACAAACACGTGTATTTACTAAGGCAATCACTATTGTGTGGTTCTTACTCTGTCCTTTACATAAAAAACAATAGTTGTCCCTTTATCTTTTTTTTTTTTTTTGGGGTTTTCCACTCAATGTTCGGTATCTGTATTGAAGCCCTACTAAATTCAGATTCGCGCCGCGTAAGGCCCATTCAGGGGAAGCTTTACCCAACAAGAATTTTTCCATACCCAAGGCTCGACCCCGAAACACATGATTAAGAGAGGAGTAGCCACTTCCGCTGCACCACATCTTTTGGTGGTTTTTAGTTATGCCTTAAGACAATGTCTCCATACCTTGCCTTGCGATTTATTTATTTTTTGGCTGAGCAGGGGTTCGAACCTAGAACCTCGGGGTATTTTTGGCCACCCTTTTAAGCGGAGGGCAAAAATTAAAGACCACCCCAAAAACAAGGGCAATCCGCGCAAAAAAAATGATTTTTATCGTCGGGCCAAATGACACTAGTAATTACAATACAAAGAATTCGTAGTAATGCCCTTATTTTGGGGTGGTCTTTCATTTTTACCCATTATATTGGTGGTCTTGAATTTTTTCCCTTCGTTAGAACTCCTTGGTTCCAGGGTTCGAACCCTCGCTCAGTCAAAAGTTTAAAAATAAATTAGCAAGGTAGAGTTTGGATTCGCAATGCAATCTTTGCCTCAGGCAGAGTTTAAAACTCTACCTTGTTTGCACTCAAACTCTGTCTGATCAGGTAGAGTTTTGAGGCATACTCTACCTTTGCCTTATACCTGAAGGCAAAAGTCTGCCTTAAGGCCTAACTTTGACCCGAACAGGCCTAACTTTGCTACAAAACTTTGTCTTGTGAAATAGACTTTTTTTTTTTTTTTTTTTTTTACTGAGCAAGGATTCGAACCCCAAATCTCATGGTATTAGGCGAAAGGGACAAAAATTAAAGAGCACCAATTTGAGGGCCAAAAATTAAAGACCAGTGCATTTGAAGGGCACTCCGCACAAAAAAAAAAATGATTACAATATAGGAAAACTTGAAGAGCATTTTTTTTGTAGTCACAACTCATACTAAATTCCCATTTGAATGGATAAAAAGCCAGATTGAGGTCTATGTAGATTGTCACCTTTATCCATTATATCCGTGTGTTACTTTGTTGAGAAGAACTGGATTCGAATTTGTTTAATATTTGTTGAGAAATATGTGGTGTCATTTAAATTTGATTTAAGAAAATAAAATAGTGTTTACAAATAATAGCTATTTAATATTATCACTAACTAGTAACATAAATTTTAATTTTTTTTGGTGTGGCACACCCCTTAAAAAAGTTAAGTAATTACACTAATCAAAGGGTCATTTGACAATATCACTTTTTTGCTTCCTCCAAACTTTTCTTCAAGGTATTTTGAACAACATCAATAACCTCTTTGTGATTTGAAAGATTATATTCATTTATTTTAGATTAAAGAAAAAGTACTACTCCCTCCGTCCATTTTTACTTGTTCATATTTGATCTGGCGCACCTGCATTGGGTAAAATGTGACAAGCCTTCAGAATTACACGTGGCAGCTAAAGGATCAGGTCGACGCAACTAAGTGGATCCAGAGACAACGATAGGAGGGTTGAAGTGTGGTATTAAGAGGTTCTCGGTCGTTCCAGCATCAGATCTCACTCTGGACACGCACCTTCTACTTAGAGCCAGGTGATCAACACATGCGCGCGCCCGGAGCAGGGGCGGAGCTAGGCAGCCTCCAGGGGGTTCAGATGAACCCCCCGGTGAAAAATTACATTGTATACACAAGGTTAAAATTATGTATATATAATAGATGTTGAACCCCCTTGGCTTCTTTGTGTATTTACTTTTCACATATTTGAACTCCTTAGGTGAAAATCCTTGGTCCACCACTATCCCGGAGATCAACGATTAAAGATAGCCATGCCTAGGGGTGTTCATGGTTCGTTTTGGGTCGGTTATTGATTAAAACTATAACCAAACCAATTTAGTCGGTTTTTAAATGTCTAAAACCATAACCAAATCAAATAAAATAATAACCACGGTTTGTTATTATCGCTTGGTTCAATTTTTCGGTTTATGACTATGCAGTGAACTTATCGGTAAAACATTAAAAAGTCGAAAAGACGTGTCTTTTTTTTTTGTTCAAACGATAACTTTTATTTATAATTTAAGGTGGAACATACATCATGTTATACCCCATTTAGACCGGGTTAAATTAGGTACAACATATTGGAGATTCCTAATTATTGCTTATTTTAAGGAGTCGCCACCTAATTAATTAAAGGGTGAATTAGGACACCTATTTTATTAACTAAGGTAAAGCCTAGCTAAACCTCCGTTAATGGTCTACTTAATTAGTGATTCTAGGTAAGGGTTCTAATTATCCTAAAGGGAAGGGGTTAGGCATCCTCTAGGATCCGTTAACTACGGTTACCGACCAAACTTAGGTTAATTAATTAAGATTAAATAGGATGCTTAAATTTAAGAAAATAGTTTATAATATCACTACAATTTGGAGGAAAATATAGTAATGCTTATTTAATATAAGACTTAAAAGTGTAAACAAAAATGCTATATTTAATCAAGACTTGGAGGATAATTTGCATAAAAAGAGAGAGTTCAAAAATGCTATTTAAAATAAGTAATAAATATTGCTAAACTTTAATAAAGAAGCTTGCAAAAAATATAATTATTAGCTAATTTAAACTTGACATATATTATGTGTAGAAAAATCTAGATTTGATATAAGGATATTAAAAATAATGCAAATGAAGCTTTAAAAAATCTATTGATTAAATATGCTTTGCTTAATCTAAACTTTTTAGAATGTAAAAGATGATGGATTTTCTGTCTCTTTTTATTGACTTTATTTAACTATGTTTGGCTTAAAAATATGTATAATCGATCAATCTAAAAAATACTTCTAAGATATGCTTGAATTTATATTTGCATGTTAGCGATATTTTGAGATGTATATGATAGTACAAAATAAAATATGATTCCTTTTACTTAAAATATATAGCCACGCCATTTTGCAAATCGATGATTCCAAATAAAATAAGTATTAGACATTATAATTAGTTACATGAAAAGAAGAGAATAAACTTATGGAATTAATTGTCGGTCTTCCTTAAACTAACTACCCATTTCTAAACTAAACCTATTAATTCATTAGGATTTATCTAAACTAAGAAAAACAAAACAAACAAAGAGTTAGTTGTGTAAGACAAATTAATATGTACAAAATAAATAGAGGAATAGATAAAAAATGGGCTCAGCCCATTCTTTAAAGAGCTGCTGCAATCGGGCATGGGCCCAATCCCATTTTAAAACATTACGGTGTTTTTCATTTCTTCTTTTGGCCCAATAACAATTTTTATATATGGATTGCTGCGGATGGCTGATGGAAGATGACCCGAGGAGATTATGTTGGGCTTTCGGCGGCACAGCTGGAAGGAGGCAGTTAGCCCCTCGGACTCGTATGTGATGTTCATGCATAAAAGAAAGATAAGGATTAGTATGGTGAAGATATACAAGACATGTTAAAAAAAAGAAAAGAGGAAACAAGTAATCGAAACAAAATAAGCCATTCACATAAATAATGAGAGTAGAATCTTGACGTGCCAACATAATAGAGCAATCTTAACAGATAAGTGATTTAGATATATACATTATGTATATACATATACATAATCAAACACAACACGCTTGCAAATGCACAGACCTATATGAATCTAAACAAGGATAAACTTATCACAGTATTCATATAGATCTGAACTTTTATTCCTTCACTATTTAACACATTTCAAGGTATCAGCAGCTAACAAATGAACCGGCAATAAATCAGCAAACCCAACAGCAAGATAATGACCCCTTTGTTTCAACAATTCGTACACTTAAAAGGACACCAAACAAATCCATGCAACTTAGATTACAGGGGCAAAGAGCAAACAAGTCGCTATCATTTCTTCTTAAATCATAGAT
>NW_026717356.1:0-15301 GCF_029784015.1 Lycium ferocissimum | reverse complement strand
ATGACGATGATAAGTAAGGTACGAAGAGTCTAGAATGAAAAACGACAAGCACGAAGTCAAACCCTAAGTATGGTTCCATTAGTGTTCCTTCTTATGTACGCTCGCCTTAGAATAGTAATCCTTCAAGGCGAGGCATGATGATTCTATTACTCCACAACATCATCGGGTTCCACGACCTTACGTCACCCCGACACTACTATAGACGCTTATGAACGCCAGGATACGATGTGATGATATATGTATTTATGTGTATGTAATGATACTAAATTATGATAAAGTCATGATATGCTTATAAGACAGTTAATAATCATTAGTCGATAAAATGTATGATGAGTATACGATTACATGATTCCACCGCGCCTAATTGGCCGGACACGACCAACACTAGTGGGCTGCGTGCGACTACACCGCGCCTAGAGGGCCGGACATGACCACCACTAGTGGGCTGCACATGAGGGTTGTTGCTATGATTCCACCGCACCTATAAAAGAGGACATGACCACCACCAGTGGGTCGCGTGCGACCACACCGTACCAAGGAAAGGGCGGACATGATCACCAACGGTGCATACGTACGGGGTACACAGACGTGAACTAACGATGACAATGTATGTATGATATGACGATGCTTATATGATATGACGATGTATGTATAATGTGATAACGTATGTACAATATGACGAGGTATGTATGACAAATCGAGGCATGTCGCGTAGTAACTTGCATGATATGTATGTGTAGTATATAAAATGTATCCGATCGAAGTTATGTCCTCGTCCCGTGCCTTTATGATTTCCCTATTATATTTATTTCATTCATGCCTTACATACTCTCGGTACAATATTCGTACCGACGTCCTTTTCGGGACGCTGTATTCATGCCCACAGTGAACGCGGAGACGGCACAGATCCATAGAGTCACAATCGCCAGGAGTGCAGCCCTCCTTTATTCCGAGGTGCTACTTTTGAGATGTTATTTTGTGTATATATATATATTTTGGGCATGACGGGGTCTGTCCCCGTCTGTGTCTAGTACTCAAAGAGAGGCTCAAAGATGCGTATGTGTGGGTAGTATGGTCCCATAGTATTCATGTATATGCAAGTCTATGTATATTATCATTTTGATAGCCCAAAGGGACTATGTTTATATAAGTAACTATATTTTAAATGAAAGCCATTTTCTATGACTATAAATGATAGGGAATATGATTGAAGACAGATAAGCCAGAACGAGTGGTGCTCGGTGGTCGACCTTGGGTACCGGTCGCGGCCGTACCCGAGGTCGTGACGATGACCGTGCGGGCGAACGTGGCGGTCGGAAGGCCCGTTGTTCTTGACACAGCAATCCGCCGAGTTCTTCGGGTCAAAGCCGAGAGGACCCTCGAGGGTTCATCGGGGCGGAGATCACGGCGTACTCGCGGCTTGTTGGGGCCTCGGGAGGCCCCGTGGCAGAGTTGGCGTCATGTCGGTTACATGACATAGCGGCTAATTGGTATGAGTCGTGGGGCTGTCCCGAGGTGAGGGCGCTCCGCGGCCCGGGATGAGTTCACGGAGAGGCCCTTTCTTGGCCATTTTCTACCCGAGAGCTGAGACGAGCCGGTCCCGCGATTTACGTGCGAGCGAGGGCGGTAGGAGTGTCGAGATGCCTTGAGTTTGATTCTACGGCTGATACGCGCCTACGTATTGTGGTGGTACTGGCGGCCGGATAACACATCGGTATGTGATGGGGGGACGGTTACTTGATTGATAGTTGTGTGGCGATGGCTTCCCCCGGGGGGTGGATATTGTAGGGTACGGGCGTATGCCGGGGTATGGAGGAGCGACATAGGGCGTCGGCCCGATGGGGAACTATGACGGGGCCAGCGTGAGGGCTGAATCGCGGGCAGGTGCAGGGTGTTTGAGGGCGGGCGACCTCGGCGGCTTCTGCAAGGTATTTTCCCAGGCCGCCGCAGTGCCTGCATGATTCTCGGGGCGGGGAGATTTGATAAGCATAGGGTATTCGGGAACGAGGAGCTCCCGGGATCGGGGCCGCGGTGGATAGAGACCGGTCGGAACAAAGGCCCCATTTGATGTTCCCGTTGTGGTAGACCTCATTTTTTGAGAGTAACGTCGTGGCACGGAGTGCTTGCTCTGCCCAGACCGTCGGGGCCATGTTGTGAGGGAATGCCGTGTAGGGGTGGTTCGGAGTGATGCGGTCCGGCCCTCTTTTGGGTCGGTTGCGGTTCGTCCTCCTCAGCAGCTATGCGCCTGCACACGGGGCGGGGGTATACCAGCACCAGCGGGCCGTGGTAGAGGTTGTGGCGGAGCCTCCAGTCTTAGCGTTCCATCGAACCGCCTATACGCGTTGGCCAGTAGACAGGATCAGGAGGCATTACCAGATGCGGCTACAGGTACATGAATCCTTACTAGAAGTTATATATTCTTATTTGTGCGTATATTTATAATATTGTTGCTTAATAACGGTAGATGGAAATCCGAGGGTTGATAACCAAGTATTTATAAATAACGGTAAATAAGGCGTGTTCATTATTGATTACGGACCCGGAGTCTCGGATGGAAAGTAGTAATACCCGCTAGGTGACCGGCGAATAAGTAAAATCGAGTGTGGGCAAAACGGTAATTGTGTTACGAGGGCGTCCGAAAACTCGTCAAGACCGTATTTACTCTCCAAATTACGTGACGAAGGTCATGCGGTGAGGATGACGCGATTATACTAGTGTTAGAGCATCGTATTTCATCGAAGTTCCGAGGTTAAGCGTGCTAGGGTGAGGGAAATTTCAGGATGGGTGACCCCCCTGGGAAGTTTCTGGAAGTTTTACAACTTCGGCCATAAGAAGCAAATGGGAAGCTAGAGTGGTCTAAAGGGACTTAGAATATACCGAGCAGGTGGAAATCTTAAGAGGTCTCGTAGGCCGGAGCGGACTAGATTGGGTGAAGAAAAAGAAGGAGTATCGCGGCACTAGAGTTAGGGTCAGTTTGAGTAAAGTTTGGGGGATCTTTTGTGAATGAGATACTGGTAATTATATATGTGTACAGGTAAGTGTGTGATGCCTCGTGCATGGCTATGTTAGCGGGTATACGTATCCTGGCAACCAATGTGACGGTATGCGGAAGGCATTAATCGGACGGGACAACAAAGTTCAAGTGAAAAGAAAAATGAATGGCATGAATGTCATAAGGCAATTTGATATCGTTTTTGCTATAGGGTAGACTTGGGAAGTACTGGCGTAAGGATGTCAGGAAAAGAAAGGAAGTGAACAGATAAATAGTAAGGGGAATCGGAATGTTGAAACAAAAGTGCAGCCTGGCCGAGAGTGAAAAATGCAGATGTGAGGCGAATATGATCAGCTAGTAATATAAGTACACCCCTAAAGGGGGGAAGTGGATACGAGAAATGTAAGTGCCAGATAGAGACAATTAATACCACAACGTATTTTACACGGAAGCTCAGTCTACTGGTAAGGTTCCTTATCGAGACAAGTTAGTAAGATCCAAAAGCCAGGAAAAGGGTAAGAATTAGGATAGAAACTGAGATGGTGCCGAGGATTAATGGTGGAGATCTGGAACGACATGATATTAGAAAGTGGAGGTTTACAAGAAAGAATACGACAGAAGGACGATAATGAGTAACCTACAGTGAGGTTGTGAGGGAAAATACAACTGTGTTAAACTAAAGGCCGAGATGTGAGCAATAAGGTTATCCGCGAATAATGCTGCGACTTATGGATAGTAAGGGGGAAATACGAAGCCTCCGATAGTAGGAAGTGAGGATAGTAGACGAGTGAGTAAGGAAAGGAAGACGTAGACAAGTGAGACAGACATAGGGATTAATGAAGCTGTGCTAAGGCACTTCAGATTAATCGAGCATCTTCGCTTATTTTTGTAAAGATTGCGATGTAATGTGTGACCTGAAAGTTAAAAGCAAAACCTGAGCAAAGGGACTATAGAAGGGTTGAATTAAAGATAAAGAGATAACCCGAGGCAATGTGTTTAGAATATTACAAGTTGAGTATAAGATGGTTCAAGCAAGATGATCGGAACAAGTTGGCTACCAAAAGCGATGCGAATTTGTGTATTCCATGAAAGGCGTAATAAGCTTCGGCAAGGAGGAGAAGTCTAACCCAAGATATGCCTTGAACCTTGTTATGTTGTTGTAAGAGGCGGAGAAGGTGGCATATTAAAGACATGACTTGCGTTAAGATATTGTGGCGAAGTAATAGGAAAGGAGATGACTTGAGAGGGGGAGAGGAGGTAAAGGAGACATACAGTCGGTAAATGAGATTGTACATTATGGCAATAAAGAAAACCCCCGAGATCCTTACCCGACTTTATAAGACTAGTTGAACATTCGAGGACGAATGTTCTAAAGGGGGGAAGGATGTTATATCCCGTATTTCGAACAACGGGACAATATGAGTGAAGTACGATAAGTTGGGGACAAGACTATCCCGAGGTATGAAGTAGAGACTTTTGTTTGTTTTAAAGGCTTAAGTTGTGTATGATTTTATTGGTATGGAAATGTTAAGGAAACACTTGGAGGCAATTTCCATTTTTAGTAAGTATGCTATTTTTGGAAGGTGAATTATTATGTGAAAAACCAAAAAAAAAAAATATGGACCATGTGGCCGGCCACCTTGGTGTGGGCCATGGGCCACATGGATGATCAATATATGGTATTTAAAAGATGACTTAGTCATCTTATACACCATTCCAACACTTAGAATTTTCAAGAAAAATCAAGAAACTTGGGAGAGCAAGAAAATAGAGGGGTTCGACCAAGGGCAAGGAAGAACAAGACCAAGAATTGTCCATCAAAAAAATTATTTCTTCAAGCAAACTTGCTAATTGAAGGGTGCTTAGTAACGTGGAGTCGTTGTTTCGAGCAATAGCTTATTCGTTTTCTCTATCTACCACCTTAGGCAAGTTGAGAAGTTGAAGAAGAAAGGTGAGTTTTAATCTTGTTTTCATGTGTTGTAGGTGGTTTATATGTGTTGTTGTATGCTAAAATGGAAGAAATTCATGATAGAAATCAAGTTGAAGTTGAGCCATGAATGTTGAGGTTTGGCCGTGTGTTGTGTGTAATGTGTAGGAATAATGAATTAAGTGTATTTAGCATGTTTGTGTGTTGTTGTAATGTGTGGAAAATGAATAAAAATCATGAAATGGGCATGGGGGGTGTTGGCCGTATGTATGGAGTGGTATATGGCTAGGAATGAATTGATGTTATTAAGTGTTTTGGTGGTTGTTGATATGTGGATTCTATGTTGATAATGAAAGTTTAATGAATCAATTTGAAATTGTGATGGTTGTGGGCTGATTGGGAAGGCAATGTAACCTTTATGTAATTTTTGTATTTATGGTAATGACATTGTTAACATATAGATTGTTGAGGTAGTTTATGAGTTTTGGAGAAAGGAAGTATGTTTGGTGTTGTTCTCGGGTTTGGAGACAATTTCGGGTGAGTTGGGATATGGTTTTGGGTGTTTGGAAAATTGTGTGAATTGTTTAAAGCGTTCTTGAATATCGTTTGTATGGTTTTGGATTAGTAATCGAACGTATAAACGTTGATGTTAGTTTGAATATAAGTAGTTGAATGGAAATAATGAATGTTGTTGAATTATATCAAGAAGTGTATTTAATGTTAGAATGCGTTGGAATTGAATATTAATGTTGCTAGTTTGATTGTTGTTGGTGTTGTTGGGTTGGTGAATTGAAATGGCCGAGTTGAAATCTCGGGGTGTTGTATTTACGGGGAAATCTGCCAAATTTCCGTAGAATTTGATGTTTGGTTGGAATTGAATTCCTAAATGTCTTCAACTAATGTTCGATATCTATTGACATTATGTAGACCTTGGAGAGCCGAGACTTGAGTTGGATTAGCGTAGGAAGCGGCTAAGGTATGTAAAGCTCACCCTTTCTTTCTTTGGCATGTCTTAGACGTAAAGGAAATATCCTACGAGCCTCGGGGTAATTCTATTCTTGCGATCCGAGCGTGTTTACGACCTTTTATTCGCTTCTTAATATTACATTCATAATGTAGTCATGTTATGTCCCTTGTGTCCTTTGTATGATTAAATTGCAAGTGTTATCTAAAGAAGTTGTTCTTAAAAAGGATCCCGAAACTACGAACGACCATAACTTTCACAGAAGGGCTCGGATCGCCTCGAAATGCTCGTAGGAGGTTCCGTAGCGTATGATGATCCTAGCTTCCATAGGCGGGCCCGGATCGGTTTGATACTTGTCCGTGGACCCCCGAGACATTTCCTTGTATAGTACTAAAGGTTGTTGGAAAGAACCTAACGTGCTTTGTATTCCGACCCCCGAGTATGACTATTTATTATTTGCCAAGTTTAAGATAAGGATTGTTATGTATATGTTTCCAAAACGTGGTTATTTCTAAAGATTTCCAAAGTAATGTCCGACATGTTCCGAATGTAAAACGATTTTCGATTTGATTACTTCCATCGAGTCAATGGAATGATTTATGTGCATATGGTTTCTCACTACTCGCTCGTGCAAGCTCAATATGTCATTCACGAGTCCCGGCCGGGTACGTGTTCGTGCACGGTCTCATTGCATTGTTCACCGAGTCCCTCACTAGAGGGCCGGCACGCTATATATATATATATGATGATATGATGATGTGATGATATGGGGATGGCGGCCGGATGGCATTTGATGATCCTATTCACCGAGTCCCTCACTGTAGGGCCGGCACGGCATATGCATATGATTACATGATTACTATACATGATGTTTACATGATTTTATTTACCGAGTCCCTCCCTGGAGGGCCGGATACGCTATATGTACATAATGATTTGATGACATGATATGGACATGCATGATATATAATTCACAGGCAAGTTTTTGATTTCCTGATTACTATATTTATTTCGATATATTCTAGTTCGGTTATGGTTCTATATATTGCATTCTGTGCTTTACATGCTCAGTACATCTTCCGCATCGACCCCCTTTCTTCGGGGGCTGCGTTTCATGCCGCGCAGGTACAGACACTCGTTTGGGTGAGCCGCCAACTTAGGATTCCTACTCAGCTACTTCGGAGAGCTCCCTTGTCCGGAGCCCAGATTTTGGTACAGACTCTTTTGTTATATATGTATATATTTATTCAGGGTACGGCGGGGCCCTGTCCCGTCATATGGTTCTGTTATTACTGTTAGAGGCCTGTAGACATAAACGTGGGTTGTGGGTAGCACTGTTCGGTCATGTTTATGTTCTGTATATTGTGTGTATATATATATATATATATATATATATATATATATATATATATATGTGTGTGTGTGTACGCGGTGTCGTGCCTTTCTGTACGTATAAGTTCTCATTATGTTTGCTATGATCTCCTTATAATTGATAGGTGGGTACGAGTGCCCAACTCGGGCACTAGTCACGGCCTACGGGGCTGGGTCGTGACAGCTCCGCTAGATGATCTCTCAATAAAGCAGCCTAAGGATCAAGTCTGTCTCTCTGTCCACCAGCGGGCATGATGCAGCGTCCACAAACAAAAGACGTCAGTACTAATAATGTTCTGAGTATACAAAGCATAGGTAATAACATAATAAAAGCAGGAATGATAACAGGAGATAGGAGTGTCATTAGTACCTATTTAGGTGTTCATCATATTTACTTACCCTTTTTCGTTGAAGAAAACTTTCCATACATATACATATACATACATATATACTTAGCATCATCATTATGACATACCCGGCCTTAATAGGACTTGGTGTGTAACATACCCTGCCTTAATAGGACTCAGTGTCATTCATACCCAACTGCAGTGGTGTGAGCACAATAGATATCATACCCGGCCACATAGGACTCGGTGTGAAGCATACCCGGCCCCAAAGGGACTCGGTGTTACAACATAACTTTATATATATATATATATATATATATATATATATATATATAAGCATCATCATTATCATCATTATTTTCACTATATCTGTTACACCCCGTAGTTTGTATGTTGAGATTCGATCTACCTTTCAGGAGGCATATGAGGTTATTTGCATTTATCCTATGGGTATGACGGTTTAGTTTATATAATAAGCTATGGGAAGATTGGAGACCAAGTGAATTAAGGGAAAGCAAGCTTGTTGGACTTTGAGGAAACTAGGAGGGGCAATTTCGACCCTACTTGAGGAGAGGATATCTTTCGGTATACGAGGATTTTTTAGGCAAAGTAAAAGACTAAAGTGAAGTTCATGAAATCTACTTTTCAACGCAACAAGTTGATCGTCGATATGGTATCAGAGTGATGAGATATGGACGTTAAAAGTCGGGCTGGCAGGTTAGGAAAAGTTGTCTGCGCCAACGCGCAGAGGACCAAGGAACAACCCAGCACGAACGTGCCACCAGTGGGCGCGAACGCGCTGAATACTTTTTAGGTCGGTGCAACCCTAGCATAAAATCATATAAAAGGGGTTACCCCCTCATTACTTTTTCAAAACATCCTCTAAACCTCCCCAAATTTCTGGAACCATCCACCAACTTCCACTTACCAAATTTTAACGCAAATCAAGTGTAATCCCCAGATTCTGGTCCAGACAGCGTATAGTTGTGATTATAAAATCGTATAGCGATGAGTTTTGGCTCCAATTCAAGGTGGAAAGTGAAGTTGTTACAATACTAGAGGAAGTAAGGTGTCACGACCCAACCTAGAGCCATGAAGAGTGACCGAGCTTAACTTGCCTGATAACCGAACTTATGTTACCTGTATTCAAATATGGCATTCAATAGGGTCTATTTAACTAAGTTTGAAAGCTGTAAATATAATACCAAAGTCCATCTGTAACTCAAAACATCTCAAAACATACTTATATATATGTAACATATCACAAGGCAAGCCAACGAGGCCGCCGATACTTCGTAAAACAAGACAATGGCGGCAGGCTAAACGGTACCGACACCCACGCTGTCCGGAGACTACTAGAAGAGTATGACCGTGCATAAGTGACGGGACAGGGCCCCGTCGTACCCATAATGTATACAAATAAAATTATACCAAAACAGGAACAGTCTCCGAAACAAGTGGAGCTGTCTGACTCTTAATGCCGACTCCTCCTAGGTGGCTGGATCGTCTAACCGCATCCCTGAACCTGCGGGCATGAAACGCAGCCCCCAAAGAAAGGGGGTCAGTACGGAATATGTAAGGCAATACTGAATCATAAAACAAGGAAAAACGTAACAGTAAGCAAGTTTATAAAGCAACCTGGGAGTAACCTGGAACAACACTTTGAACCATGTCATATGGTCTCTACACAAATTCTAGCATACACAATATAAATATAGAATATCCTACTCGTAGCCGCTTCCGGCTAATAACACAATAGTCCCTTCGGACGGCCGCTTCCGGCAAAGTCATGATGGCCCCTTCGGGCAGCCGCTTCCGGCTTAAGAATATCATAATCCAGCTGATCAGGTGGAACAATAACAATACATATGATATATAGTATGAATATGTAATGAAGTTACAAAACGTTGCACCCCTTCGCAGTGGTTTCTATTGCAAATCCTTTGAGAGATTTTGAGAACAAGTTTTAGAGTTTTCCTTCATTTGCCATTTGCTTTATAGTGAACATGTAAGTATAATGTATCGCAGAAGCTTCCTTCAAATTATCAACAAGAGTATAGCATGAATGAAACAAGACATTGAATATCAACTCCAAATCCAACTAATAATAGAGTACTTATGTTTTACGTTCGTTAGGAGTCATATAAAAGGGATCATGCCAAAGTATGAAAGAAAGGTTAGCCTTACATACCTTATTTACGCCTCAAGCTAATCCTTGAGTCCCTTCCGAGCTTAGTCAACTAAAATACCATCAACAATATAGGGATTAAGACTGGCCAACAAGATTATTCTAACTAATCATTTATTCTGTCGCCTAACGGGATTTGGACAGCATCTCCTCTATAATCCTACCAACCCAATAATTCCAAATTAAGCTAATAACTAACAACAACAACAAATCTAACAATTTACAACAATAATATGACTAAACTCATCTTACAATTCTATCCAAACAGCCCTAAACCACAATGCCTTAATATTCGGTATACGATAATAATAACTATATTTCTAACACTTTAATCAGTTAAATCTCCACGTAATCATCTCAATAACAAAGATGAGAAAATAATACATACCTTAGAAGCATCTCAACCACGAAAATATCATCCCCCAAGCTCAATATTTAGCTTGAAACGACGACAACTCGTATTACACTTTATCCTTCATGAGCCTCGGGATTCGGGGCCTCGAACTTGATCGAATCCTTCCTTTATCTCTCTAACTCTCCTCACTCTCTCTCTAAAATATTCTAGATCTTTTGGCATGAAATGAGGAAGATAATGGGTGAGAATTTTCCTTAAATAGCCAAGGAAGTGGGCCTGGCTTGGAGCTTGGAGTCGGGTTGGGCCGAGCCAGCTGCTAGTTTGACCTTTCCTCCTTAAAACGTCCATAACCTTTTATCCTATGTCACATGAAGGCCCACAACCTATGGTTGGAATGGTATTTCAATTATCTACAACTTTTATTTTTTGTGTTTTCCCAAATTCTCAACGTATAATGGTGTGTTGGCCTAAGTAAAGCTAGATCGCCAGCAAACGTATCGCTAAATCATCCTTTTTAGATCTTTATGCTCGTATTTGGCTTAAGTGTCCCTCTTAAGACTTGCTAAACTTCCTATGTACTATTCATATAACTTGTCATATTCCCTTTATAAAATCCCGACATGTGGGCCCCACCTTAACTTACGGTTACGAGAGCTATATATCAAGTGACGTATTTACCAACTTACACCATATGGCCTCCACTATCATCTATATGTTATTCTTATACATATATAGCAGAATCTTCATCCCTAATCCTTGTATATCTTTACACTCCCCTGAGCCCATACTAAGTCGTCTGCAGTCTCGGTAACACTAAATTTTTTCCGGGGTGTAACATAAGGTATGAATCTTTCCTTATTAATATTAGTTTCAGTTTATTTACGGAGGTAAACTATTAAGCAGTCTTATAATGAGTTCGTTAGTTGAGAAATTAAAAAACATCGTGTGGGATGTTTTATGGAGCATAATGGTATTGGTAATAATGTTGTTGATGCTGGTATTGTTGTTGGTTGCTGAATTATGATTTCGGGCTAGGCATATAAATAGGGGGGATGCTGCCTGAATTTCGACAGACCATAAATAGAATTAGATCTAAGACATAGGATGAGTATATGACAGTGAGCCTAATCATAGTACGAATGGTTTATATGTAGATTTAAAAGTTTGGAAGGATAAATGTTGAATCGCTAAGGAGACCGAAAGGTATGTTAAGACCAGCCGTGGGAATGGATGGTGTGGAATATTAAAAGTTAATGGTGTACTATAGACGTAAATCGGAATTGGGAACCCCAAGCAAGAAGGATCTCAAGGGTGTTAAGAAGATGGTCGTGGAAAAAAAAAGACAAGGGTTGAAGAAGCGAGGTATAATTGGACGCTCCATAAAAGGGGCTTAATGAATTCCACTGTCCACATTAATTCATTAGCCGGGGAATTACTAGTTGAAAAAGGTGGAAGTGGAAAGACAATAAAGGAGCTTCTAGTGAATCTGAGATGTACGAGCATTTGATGTGATACCAGACTTCGTCTAGCAGAAAGGAAAATAGGCCAAACCATGCGATGCAAGGAATTTCGACATTATAAATAACTGAGAAGTGGGAGGATCGTTAAGGTTAACCAGATGATTATCGAAGATGACTGCTATTCAAAAGTTATTAGTGTATAAGAACAACCTTATAAAGGGGGGAAGAGCAGATCTAATCCTGAAATTAGCTATGGCATCCCCAAAGTTTTAAAGAAAGAAATGTATTGGCTTAAGAAAGCCAAAGTTTGAGATGTATCAAAATATCAAGGATATATCAGGAGAAAGAAGAAACGAATTGGAAATAAGCGTATTGTGGAGCAGGTATGGGAAAGAAAGTATGACAGGAAAGTAAGGGGATTAACAAGTCAGAAAGAATGATTCTCTGTGATGTGAGATACGAATGTCTCTAGGCTGTGGTTTGAATCACTCGTAGTGGAGGAATTGGACCGCATCCAAATACGCAGTGACATATATTCTGAAGAGTAACAAGGAGGATGAGAAAGGGTTTCAAGACATACAAAAAACTTGAAATGAAGACAAAGAACAATTGGGTTACAGCGAAAGGGAATCTTAGTGTCAGAAGAAATGAAGATCTTAACAAAAAGGATAATAACAGACAGTTCGGCAATCCTCGAGAAGGAGGGAGGCAGTGTGCTTATGAATAGAAAGATAGCAATACTGCCAGAGATTAGAGGATATCGGAGGTGCCAGCGATACTGAATATGAAGGCATGTGATATAAAGCTATATGAACAACCGACGCAAGGAGATGACTAATAAGAATGACGTAAGGGCAGTGATGGCGATGGTAGGCCAACGAAGAATGAATTAGTTTGAATTATTGATTATTAGCTTATCATAAGTGTTACCCTACTACAAGGAAATATTATGAGCATATGTATTTAAGAGATTGTGTTGAGGACATTGTTATAGTTGATTTTAGAAAATAATTTGAATGGATAGTCGAGGCAAGTAACCGCTAAGAGTAGGGATTCATCGATAATAAAATACAATTATAAAGCATCTATGATGAGATTATGAGGAAATCAAGGGGTCTGATCAATGCACTACAAAGAAGATGATGTGGTGTGTATGCGAGATCGACGAGTATGAGAAGGTTATAGATTTGGGAGTAGTGCAATAAAGCATTAAGAGGGAACGAGAAAAAGGATGACCAACTCATAGTATAAAGATAAGACAACAGGAGTCCAAGAGAAGAGCAACCACTTCACAAAATCGATGAAAGCGTCGTGGATTCGTAGCCGCAACATTCTAGAATGAATGTTTTTAAAGAGGGGAAGAATGCTACACCCCGTAGTTTGTATGTTGAGATTCGAGCTACCTTTCAGGAGGCATATGAGGCTATTTGCGTTTATCCTATGGGTATGAAGGTTTAGTTCATATAATAAGCTATGGGAAGATTGGAGAGCAAGTGAATTAAGGGAAACCAAGCTTGTTGGACTTCGGAGAAAATAGGAGAGGCAATTTTGACCCTATTTGAGGAGAGAATATCTTTTGGTATACGAGGAGTTTTGAGGCAAAGCAAAAGCCTAAAGTGAAGTTCATGAAGTCTAGTTGTCAACGCAAAAAACTGCTCGTTGATATGGTATCGGAGTGAGCAGATATGGACGTTGCAAGTCGAGCTGGCAGGTCAGGAAAATTAGTCTGTACGAACGAGCCAGGGAGTAGCGCGAACGCGCAGAGGACCAAGGGCCAATCCAGAGCGAACGTGCCACCAGTGGGCATGAACGCGGTGAGTACATTTTAGGTCGGTGCAACCCGAGTCTAAAATCTTATAAACGGGGTTGCCCCCTCATTTCCTTTTCTGAAACATCCTCTATACCTCCCCAAAATTCTGGAACCATAAACCAACTTCCACTTACCAAATTTTAACGCAAATCGAGTATAATCCCGGATTCTGGTCCAAACAGCATATAGTTGTGATTATAAAATCGTATAGCGATGAGTTTTGTCTTAAATTCAAGGTGGAAAGTGAAGATATTGCAATACTAGAGGGAGTAAGGTATGAGTCTCAACTTATTAATATTAGTTTCAGTTTATTTATGAAGGTAAATTATTAAGCAGTCTTATAATGAGTTCGTTAGTTGAGAAAGTTGGAAAACATCGTGTGGGATGTTTTATAGAGCATAATGGTGTTGGTGATAATGTTGTTGATGTTGGTATTGTTGTTGTCGTTGTTGGTTGCTGAATTATGATTTCGGGCTAGGCATATAAATAGGGGAGATGCCGCCCGAATTTTTATGGAACCTTACACAGAATTAGATCCAAGACTTAGGATGAGTATATGACTGTGAGCCTAACCATAGTACGAATGGTTTATATATGGATTTAAGAGCTTGCAAGGACAAACGTTGAATCACTAAGAAGACCGAAAGCTATGTTAAGGCTAGCCCCTTTCTTTCTAAAGGCATGACTCTTACATTACGATTCCATATATGTCTTCCATAACATCCTTGTCCCGAAAAGCTAGAAGTTCATGATTCCCAAGGTTTTTACGATGATGACAATGATGACTCTTTTTTTACGAACTTATATATATTTTCCATGATGTTCGTTTTCCCACAAGTTCGAGATTCATGATTCTTTAAGTTTACTATGACGCTAAAGATGATTATTTTTTCAAGATGATAATGATGATGATGATCCCATTTCTAGAAGTTTCAAAGCTTATGATTTTAAATGCTATGATGAGCCTATTGAGTTTATTCCATGATTTCCTTGAATTGCTCATTGTTGTTGATCTCACCTTATGAATTGTTCCTTCGAGGTGAGATATAGCCATGATGATTGTTCCATAATAATAAATCGGAGATTACCGACGTTACGTCACTCCGATAGAGTGTTAGCTTTTTTTTAGGCTCTCATGCATGCTACTTATATTATATGTATATTATATATATATATGTATATATATATATATATATATATACATATATATATATGTGTGTATATATATATACATATATATATATGTGTGTATATATATATACGTATATATATATATGTGTATATATATATATACATATATATATGTGTATATATACACGTATATATATATGTATGTGTATATATACACATATATATATATATATATATATATATATATATATATATATATATATATGGGAAAAGGGCCGGGCGTTATATACGCGCCCAACCCTTTCGATCAGTTGGTATAATATGACATCGTCCCGGATCCGGGATGCCCGGACGCGGGATATATGGGTATGGATTGGGCTGTTCATTCCTCGACACTATTATATTATATATTTATGGATTGGGCCTTTCATTCCGCGGAAACATGATATACTTTTTGTTAAACCTCAGAATTTCAGGTTGTAGTGCGACGAATAGACTAACGCAAGTTGAGGTGTATGTGATGCCCCTACAAGTAAGAAGGGATACTTAATGATTCTAATTGAGATTTCCAAAGAAATTTAAGGCAAGTGATGAAAGCTCGTTGGAGAAAGTTAAGGTAGAGAGTGTCTTGCCCGTACACGGTGTACCGACGGGTATTCTGGTAATTTACAGGACTAAAAGTTGAACGGATCAAATCGACGCAATCCGGAAACTGATTCAAAGTATACGGACATCGGTACGTACCCCGACGACATC
>NW_026717355.1:0-25231 GCF_029784015.1 Lycium ferocissimum | reverse complement strand
GCCAAGAATGAATCCACAAGACTTATAACTTACAATTGGTAATTGTGACCATTTGCGGTCGGGACGAAACGAATTGAACTCAAGCGAGCATAAGACACCGTAAGGTATGTGAAGCTATCCCTCTCTCCTTCCTTTGGCATGTCCTAGGTGTACTAGGCTTGAATTTGAGCCTCGGGGGTTATTTTGTTCATCGAAATCCGATTACCCGAAATGGAGCACTATTCATTCGGGCGATTGAACTAGAATCCTTATATCTTGTTGGAAAAATGCTCAAACGTCCGTAACTTGCGGGAATGTAATCGAATTGCCTTGAAACTTCCATAAATGACTCCATTAAGCTTAGTATATGTAATTCGAGTGCGCCACCTCCGTTGACCGGGCGGACCCGCTATTCCGGATCTCCGCCCTCTTGTTTTATTTGACTTATTTTTGTACCACACTTGAAGGAAAACTTTTGGCTATTGCCCTAACTATTAAGCGATATTTTATAAAACTTTTCAAAACCATTCAAGGGAGTGTGATATTTTAAAAACTTTTCAAAACCACTCCGGCGGAGTGCGATATCTTATTATTCGGATTTTCCGAAACCACTCCGAAGGGGTGTGAGATTTTATTATTATTATTACTATTATTATGCCCGAAGGGGCTAGGATTAGTATTATGTCACGAGTGGCATGCCTGAAGGGGCCGGAGTAGCCGTATGCCACGAGTGGCATGCCCGAAGGGGCTAGGATCATTATGTCGGGGTCGCATGTCCGAAGGGGCCGGATAGACGTATGTTGAACCGGCATGCCCGAAAGGGGCCATCATTTATTCGGGACAGATGTCCGAAGGGGCAGATAGACGTATGTCGGAAACGGCACACCGAAAGGGGATTACTAGTATTATTATCATTGTCATTACTATTGTTATTACTATTATTGTTATTATTATTAGGCGGAAGCGGCCGTCCGAAGGACTATTTTATTTAAATATTTACTTCATGTCGTGTAACCTAAACTTGCTATCTGTTGTACTTTTCGATTCATGCTTGAGTGACGCTTACATTCGAGTACATATTCGTCCGACCCCCTTTCTTCGGGGGCTGCGTTTCATGCCGCCCAGGTTCGGGGGACGCGACCGGGGACCCGACTTCTTAGAGGAGTTAGCAGAGCCTCGGACAGCTCCATTTGCTCCGGAGGCTGTTCCTGTTTTGGTATAGTTTTATGTATTGTGCAGGTCATACTCTATAGAAGTCTGCGAACTGCGTGGGAGTTGTGGTTACTGTTTGGCCTTGTCGGCCATTATTTTATTGTACAGAAATGGAAGAGGCCTTTTGGCTCGCCTTGTTCTTTGTCGTATGTATATATGTAACATGTTTTGAGGTGCCTTGAGCCACGTGTCGATTTTGGTATTTCATTTACAACTTTTAATTCTTGTTTTAAAAAAAAAAATTGAGTTGACGTTTAAGGGTTCGCTCGACTCTGATGAGAGTCGGGTGCCCGTCACGCCCTGATGAAGATTGGGGTGTGACAAAGAGAAAACAAGAGCAAAAAAAAAAAAAGAAAGAGAGAGAGCATTCGGCTGACCATAGTGGAAATCACCTCCCAAAAATCTTGCTTCCAAAATTATTCTCTTGTGGTATTTATACTAATTCAAGGTCCTGCAACGTGGTGCAGTTGTTTCGTGAGTTAGCGCGTTCGTTTCATCGATTTCGCATTTGGGTTAAGTGAAGAAGCTTGAAGAAGAAGGTAAGGTTTCATTCTTTTTTTCATGTCATGAAGCTTTGGTTTATGTTGTGGAATATGGAAATGGATGGAAATCATGTAAATATGGAAGTTGCATGGTGAATGTGTATGTATGCATATGGCCGTATATAGGTTGTATTGTATGGTTTGGATGAGTTGCATTTTATGTTGTATTATAGTTGTGGAATTTGTATTGGAAATGAAAGTCGAACAAAAATGGAATGAAGTTGGAAAAATTGCATGTGGCCGTGAGGTGTATAGGTGATGAACCAATGGCGAATTTATTTTGTTAATATGTTAGTTGCGTTGTTGTGATCGTTATAGCGTAAATAAAGGTTTAACGATGTGAGTTTGGCATTAGAATTGCATATACGTTACTATGGCAAAGTATGTGTGCTAGCCTAGTTGTGATGTAACTATGAAAATGTATTGTTTAAATGATAGTTGATGATTGATGTTGTTGGTATGGTTGCTGTTGACATTTGAGCCGAGTTGAATTCTCGGGGCGTCATATTTATAGGGGAGGTGCTGCCGAAATTTTGTTAGACAAGTATTGGTTCAAAATAAAACGCCTAAAGCCTTGGAATTGACATATGGTAAACCTGACCATTTGTAGGTTTTAGACGAAAAGAGATTTGAGTTTTGGAGAGCGTGAAAGGCGCAAAAGGTATGTAAACTTTCCTATTCCTCTCTTGGCATGTCCTAAGTGTACTAGGATCGGATTTGAATGTCGGAAGTGTTAACGTTCATCGGAATCCGCGTTTGAAAATGCCCCTTTTTCGTCCAATGGAATTGAATCCTTCAAGTATGTTTTGATTGAAAGAATTGTGCAAATTTTTACAAATTGCCTAGAAAGTTATGGAACGTCGTCACGACCCAACTCTCGTAGGCCGCGACTCGTACCCTAGTTGGGCACTCATACGTACCTTATCCTAAATTAACAAAATATTAAAAATAAGCGAAAATAATAATTTAATCATGTCAAGCGAGATATAGCGCACGAAGGCCGATAAGGCCGTTACAACACATGGATAAGCCATAATCGTACGCAAAACTCACGAACATATACAGAACCCACACCACATGTCTACAGACCTCTACAGAACAGAAACATGATCATATGACGGGACAGGGCCCCGTCGTACCCTAGAACAAATAAATACATAAACAACAGAAAAGTCTATACCAAAATATGGGCTCCGGACAAAGGAGCACTTCAAACAGCTGAGCAGGTAACCTAGGCAGCGAATCGGCAAATCAAACGTCTGTACTGCGTGGCACGACGCGACCCCGAAGAAAGGGGTCGGTACGGAAAATGTACTTGAATATGTAAAAGCGAGACATGTACTAAATAAAATTAAAAATCGAGAAGCGAGAATGTGCGGAGAATGAACAAGGTACGTAGGAAATCAAAAATGCATATCAAAAGTCATAAATAATGCATACGAGAAAACATATGCCAAAACCGGCCCCGCTATGGGACTCGTGAACGAACATACGGGCGCCCCGTCTCCGGCGCCATAACACATCATACTTGAGTGGGAATATCTCCGAAACACACCATAACATACCAAATGGCCATATCACATCACATCATCGATATCGGAATATATGTACATGGCACATCATCGCCGGACCCATGTACATGTCATACACGCCCCCTCACACACGAGGCACGACGAACAATGCGGAGGAAAGCGCTTGATAACAAATCCTGGCGGGCTCGGTGAAGGAAGCATTGAGGCATCCACGAGTAGAGTAGTGGGAAACCAAATGCAATAAAAATAACATATATATTTCCGGAGACTCAATGAGGCATATCGAATAACAATCAAATCGATGAAATCGGAATGAGTCATAGTAAGTGAATTTCGGATGTCATAATGGGTTACGGAGGCATAATCTTCCTAAGATCGTTTCCAAGATCCAAACGGTTTATAAGACTTAATGAAGCATTAAAACAATTTTTAAATAATAGATGGAGGAGTAGTTAAAACGTTTCCTTTAAAGCCGCTCGAAAACAAGTCATAAGCACAAAAGGGTAAAATCGAAACTAGTGGGCCCACCTCGGGTCAACTGAGGTGGTGGACTCAAACTATGTATATCAGACTTTATGGAGTCGCTTATGAAGGTTTTTAAGGTAATCGGATTTTACTTGCACAAATTCTAGGTGTTTAAACATTTTCCTACTATTTACAACCTAGCTAATTCAATTCTACTGAAGGAAAATGGGACAATTCCGAACGTGGATTCCGAAGAGTAGAGTTGTCCCCGAGGTCCGAACTCAAGCCTAATGTACCTAAGACATGCCAAGAGAAGGAAAGCGGAGCTTTACATACCTTTCGTGCCCTTTACGCTTGCCAAAACTCCAATCCCGTTTCGTCAAAAATCTGCAATTGGTCACCCTTACCAGTTACTATTCATGAGGCTTGAAAATTTCAGCTTTGGTTTAGTATTTGTCTACCGAAATTTCGGCATCTCCCTATAAATATGACACCCCCGAGAATTTAACTCGGCTAGAACAATCAACAACAACCCAACAACAACACCAACACAATAACGATCAACACAAATCACAATTTAGCACAATTAGTCTACTTTCCGACATAATGCAATAATCCTCATTTCGACTTCACACTTTTCATCCAATATCAACATTCTCATATCTAACTACTAATTCAAGGCCATTCAAATACACTTCGGACACATTTTTCATTATTCTACAAAATATACAAAAGTTCCATTGAACCATAATCCATCCCGAACTTCTACAAATGCAACAAAGCTACCAAACTACATTGTTTTTCTTCCAAACTCGTTGACAACAACCACGATTCACATTTGAACCTTACTTCCATACTTACATAAAAATCATATAAAATTCACATAATTTCTCATAATTACATACAACCCATTCCAATGCTAATTCAAATCATTAAACCTTCCCTTGAGTCACAAAGGTCACGACGACGCAATTAGCAACTAAATAAAATCAAATCCACTTCTTCCTTCCTCCACATAGCTCACGGTCAACACACACACACACACACAACACACAAAATCTTCATACTTTTCATTTGCTTCATAAGGCCATAACAACATAATCAACATACTAACAAGTTTAACCATTTTCCTCCATCCAACTACTCCCCACGGCTACACATAAACACACATACCAATCACAATTTCATGATTCCATGCAATTCCACTTATTTTAACACACTACAACATAAACCAAACTTCATAACATAAGAAAAATGAATTGATTCTTACCTTTTCCAAAGAGTTGCCCTTGCCAACTTAAGCCCTTCCTTGCCAAACTAATTACACCAAGTTGTAGAGGATCTTGAACTTAGTAAGAATTCAAGAAGAACAAGATTTTGGATGAAGATTACAAGGCTAGAATTTTTTTTTTCTCTTCTTTTTTTCTTTCTCTTGGAGCCGAATGCTCCCTCTCTCTCTCTCTCTCTTTTTTTTTTTTTTGCTCTTCTTTTGTTCATTCAAGTGGAGTGATGAATAATTCATCACTCCTTATATATATATATATATATATATCCATGTGAGCATGTGAGGGGCACATGCCTCTCTTCTTTTTTTTCATTTTCTTTTCTTTCTCTAGAATTTTCTTTTCTTTTCTTGATTTTTCTATCATGGTCAAAGAAGACCAATGTCTTCTTTTTACACTTTAGTCCCCAAAGTAATGTGGGCATATACTTATGCCACATGGCCAACATGAGAGTTTTCAAGAATTTTTTGAACATTGTAAAATTACCATTTTGCCCCTAGGCTTCCACAATATTACCATGAACCCCCTTGCAAATTTTCCTTTTTACCCTTGGCCCTTTTTCCATATTTTTCATACTAATAACATTCATAAATAATATTCACCAACACTTGTTCACCAAAATAATTTTGGAAATAGTTTTACCTTTAATCTCTCGCAATTATTCCGAATTTTCCAAACGTGCGAAATACGAGGCTATAACATCCTCCCCCTTTTTAGAACATTCGTCCTCGAATGTTCAACTGATCTCATGGGGGAGGGGGTTCCCTAAAACATGTAGTTTTTTTTTTTTTGCTTCTTGAGTCATTAGCGTCCATAGACTTTGTCTTTCACTCCATTTCCTATAATTAAACTCCTTTGGCTTTTTCATGAGCTCTTATTCCGTGTCATAGGTTCATCTCTCCTTGTCCTCCCGGTAACATAGAAAAGAGATATGATCATCATTTCATTGTTATGGTTTCGTCCCACACCTTAATAGCGAAGCCATGTCCTTAGTACGTAACCTTCGCTCAACAATCCGATATGGCCACGACCCGTGGCAATGAAACATGTTCCTTCCCGGTTTATTCTATTATCATACTCCTCGATACATGCAAGTGTACTTGCCCTTAATTTCCTTTTATTCAATGAACTCTTTTATTTCATCAATCATAGCCATCGTAGGATCACTAGTCATCATAGCATTCCTTCCTTCTTTCAAAAAGTTTCCAAACTACCATTTGTTGATGCTTTCATTATAACAATCGTTGTCATCTAAAATATCCTTTAAATCTTATCATCTTCTCCATTAGTAGTCGGAAGTGAACTTGACTCACAACCCCTTTCATGCTTTATTACTTTCTAAAACATGCTTAGGGCATACGCGCGCTAGGTGTCTAGTAGTCACGTTCAATTCCGCTCTAGGGAATGGTCCACAGAGACGTGATTACATCTAAGACATGCCGAGAAAGAAAGTGAAGCCTTACATCTCTTTCCGATGCAAATCCGTTGCAAATCACGCACCCCACATTTACCTTAGTTAAGGGCGTCATTTTACAACACGTCTACCTATTAGCAAGTCGTGTGAACGGTGCAACGTATTTTTTTTGAAACATTTCATTCACCTTGAACATTAACATTAGCGGCGTTCATTTATAAACATAGACCGAACAGCTATCGCTATCGTTTCAACTACATTAGGACATCAGCACATTAAGATGCCAAGATACCACATATTTAATCGTACATTACTTCCAAATCAGCCCCTATGTACATATCTTCATAAATTTCATCCATTCCAACATATCACGAGCCTAAAACACTAGACATTCATTCCTTAACCACACATAATCTTCCACTTCACGTACACTTATACATAGAAAGGGCCGATTCATTCTTGTTTCTCGTAGAATGCCCGAAGATATACACAACAGTACGCGGAAGTGAGGCTCCGGAACAACCGGAGCGCTGTCACGATACGGCTTGGTAGAGCTCTATATATATATATAAGGATCACGTAGGTATCATATGCCACGCCCCTCGTTCATTCTCTAACCTGACTATAAATTGCGATGAATGACTCCTTGACTTAGTCATGAAATGCCCCTAGTAACCTCTGTTTATAGATGTGGCTAGGCTTAACAGCGGGACTCCACAAGAAGGGACGTTGGACCAACACCTGTATGCGAATAGGGCGTGTACCGAGTATGTAAGGCATAGACGGTAACATAGAAAGAGATATGATCATGTGCAACAACGATAGAGAAGTAAAGCACGTCATGTGGGAGAGAGTATCCAAAAGAGTACGTACACATGGAATATATCGGGTAAAGGCCGTATCCGGTACATCGGGATCATATAATGTAAAGTTGTAACCCGAGCATATGAGTAATAGCACGTATGGAAAACATAAAAATATATCATAGGATAGGATCGTAACAAGTAACGTGCATCCGAGTGCCTTCGGGGCGGATGCCATGCATGCTTATTTGGTCATATCGAGGTCATAGTGCCGCACGAGACGGCTCGCCCACATAGCGGAATACTCCGGCTCGGCCATAAATCCCGCGTCCGGCATCCGCGTCCGGATGATAAACCGTTCGACCAGTGGCAATGAAACATAGTTTCCTTCCCGGTTTCAAGTATTCAAGTATCCCATCCCCCAACCCATGTTCATATTTAGCATGCAAGAGAGCCCAAGGAAATCATGTACTTATCGGAGTGACGTAAGGTCGGAAACCTCCGATCGCATTATGGGATAATCATGGTCGCTTTGTCTCATCTTGAAGGAACGATAATCATAAGGCGAGACTATCAACATAGAACATATCATAGCATATCGGACATCATCATTGTCATCATAGAATCATAGCCATCATAGGATCATAGTCATCATAGAATCATAGGCATCATAGAATCATAGTCGTCATAGAATCATAGTCGTCATAGAACCATAGCCATCATAGAATCATAGTCCCCATAGGATCATAGTCCCCATAGAATCATAGACATCATAGAATCATAGACATCATAGATTCCTAGTCGATAGGATTATAGTCGTTGTTTAAGTCATAAAAACTGGCAATGTTGTAAAACTTAGTTTTTAAGGAAAAATGTATATTTTGGGAAAACTCCTGTAAACTTTTAGTAAAGAGAATCATATCTTGGGGTCGAGGGTTTAGTTAAAAACAACTTTTATTTAGTAGTCGGAAGGGTGTCCATAAGTGTTCTTAGCTATAGAACGGAAAATAAACCCAATAGAACAACAGGAGGGAATCCGGGAATAGTGGACCCACCTCGAGTCAAATGAGGCGGCGTACATAATTTACGTATAAAACGTTTCGTGACATGACTTATAAGGGTCTTAGGGCATACGGATCTTATTCATGCAAGTTCTAGGTGTATAGATAGTTCTTTCGACTATTCATAGGCATTTAGTTCAATTCTATCGAATGAATAGTAGCCAAATTCAAGCTCGGATTTCTAGGATTAGAATGGTCCCCGAGACACGTATTCAAGCCTATTACATCTAAGACATGCCATAGAAAGAAAGTGAAGCCTTACATACCTCTTTCCGCTCCTTCTGCTATTCCAAATCCAAGTTGCAAATCCGCCAGAATCTACAATTTGGTCACATTTACCAAACCTTAGTTAAGGGCATTTATGAGTCAATTCTTTAAAGCAACACTTTGTCTACCGAAATTTCGACAAAGATTTCCCCTGTAAATACACCGTCCCGAGAATATGGCTCGGCCCAATTTAACAACAACAACCCGAGAATGGAACTCGGCCATAATATCAACAACAAAACCAACAATAGCATCTCCAAACATATTCAATTTAATTCAATAACATTTCATTCACCTTCAAATAAACTACGCCCATTCAAACTCACATTATTGATCGTTCGTTCAATATTATTCCGAGGCCTTTCAAACACGATTTAAGAACACTCCAAACAATATATACAATTTTCAAAACAACCTAAACCATATGCTACTTCACCCGAATTCCTTCAACTACATTAGGACATCAATAACACATTTTCTTTTTTTTTTCCAAACTCATAATCCATATCGACAATCCCGTACGTTTACAACATTACTTTCATAAACTCAAGAAAGAATATTAAAATTACATTACTTCCAAATCAGCCCCTATGCACGGCTCAACAACAATATGCATAACTTCATAAATTTCCATCCATTCCAACATATCATAACGCATACAAACCTCCCATGACAACACTAAAACACTAAGTAAAATCCATTCATTCCTTCTATACACATAATCTTCACTCACGGCCACACACATACCAACATCCCACCTTTCATGATTTTCACCCATTTCCATGCATAATAACACATCCAAAACATTTATAAAACATGCAAAAGAGAATTGAACCATACCTTTCCATTCATTCTTGTTTCTCGGCTAGGACAAGTTTTGCGAGAACGGATGATTTTCTTCTTCCAACAACCACTCCATGTCGACGAGGGCCTTCTAATTAGTAGCATGGCATGAAGAAAATATTTTTTTCCAAGATCAAAACTGAGGGCAAGGTTCGCCGGCCCTCCATGGCCGAACTCCCCATTTTTTTCTTTCCCTTTCTTTCTCTTGATTTCTCTAGAACTTAGGATGAATTGTCTTACTCTTTCATGACTCACACACACATATATATATATATAAGGGTGGCACATGGCTGGTCATGTGCCACTTAATTCCCCTCCAATTTTTCTTCAATTCTCTCAACTTTTCTAGATTTTTCTATAAATTGCAAAAGATGAATGACTCCTTGACTTAGTCAACCATTCCTAAATGCCCCGGAGGTTCGACGAGCTCGGGCTGACATGTTCCTAAATCTTAAACAGGGAAATATGAGCGTTCGAGAATACAGTCTTCGATTTAACTCGTTAGCCAGGTATGCCCCAGCCATGATAGCCGATATGGGGACCGTGTACCCGATTTGTGAGTGGGTTGGGGCCACATATAATTAAGGAATGTCTGACGGCTTCCTCTCCGGGATGGAATGACTATGCCGTATCCGGGCTCATGCTCAAAACCTGGAGGAACAATACCCGGCCTACGGGGAGGAGAGCGGCTATCCAGATAGGGGCTCCAGAAAAAGGGGCAGATTTTCCAGGGCTAGAAGCGAGTATAGAGGGGAACAGGCGCAGGAGCAATCTAGGTATTCAGGTCAATCAGCGGCCAGTGCACCCCCTCAGTTTGCTAATAGAGCTTGAGTCCCCGAATAGGCGGTTCTAGCGGAGAATGATGCCACCCTCGCCACGGTGCGCGCGATGTGGTAGGCCACACTCTGGAGAGTGTCGCGCAGGTACCCCCAGACGAGCAGAAGTCCTTATAGAAGATGTTCCAGCAATGTTGGCAAGCTCCACTCGCCTGAGAGTTCTTTGAGTCGGCTTACACGTGCTATGGTCCGTGATTACAGTTAGAGACTTTGCGGACGAGTCGTGGGTCTAGTGTGTCGGCCTAAAAACGGAGTTTCCTTTGGTTGATGTGTTTTTATTTTACGGAGCCCTCATATTTACAAACCGCGTTTACTTGAGAAACGACGAAAAGATTTTGAAAAATTTTACTATGTACTTTACTTTACTTTGTCTTATGATTCCAAGAGAGCATGTGTGTACTAAGAGTCCGAGGGTTCGCTCGGCTCCGAATATGGGGTCGGGTGCCCATCACACCCCGGTAAGATCAGGGTGTGACACTTAGGTACGGCGCGATCTTTCCCAATATGAGGGATTCAAGTCGTGATCTGATGTGCATATTATGTTCTCCCCCCCGCTTTATAGGGGATTCTTATTCGTCAAAGGTCCTCGAGTATCCTTGTCTTTCTTTTCCGACTCAGCGCATAACATATTGAAAACTTCTTATTGAAAATATTTCTTTCACTTTGTGTCTATGTCATCACAAGACTTAATCATTCCTCTTCGCTTCACATCCCTTGTCGGAATCACCGTCACCTTTAGCCCACTTATAGAAATCGGTTCTCAAGTCTCGCATATTCCTCTTCCACTCTATGTTACCACACTTTATTCTTTTCATGTGCCTATCCTTGATTCTTACCCCATATCTTTCCGATGGTTTCGTTCGGGGTTTCACTTACCGAGGCTCCTTTACTCATCCCTTTTTTTTTTAACACTTTAATCTCTTTCTTTACCATCTACCTACTCTCTTTATCCTTCAAACATCATTATACCAAAATTTATAATCTTAACCTATAATAAAATAATACAGCCTTACCTTGCAACACTTATACCATTTGTTCTTCACGTCACCCGAACTTTGGTACCCTTACTCGGTTGATGCCTTCCATACCGTAGCTTCGGTTGTCGGGACTCATATATCCACCGATATCATCATGCACTCGGGATATCCTACACCCTCATATATTCATATACACATATAATTTCTATCAACTAGCCCACAAATACTTCCAAACACTATTCAAGCCTATTCTAATTCTAGAGCTGGGACACACTTCCTGTCTCTCCTCTAGTCTAGCCTGTCGCGTGTTAGGTGGCTCCTTATAATCTCCAACCATCCCGTGTACCATAGTTATCCCTAGGCCTCTCTAACTTCTCATATATCCCCTTAAATTCCAAGTTTGCAAAATTTCCCAATTACTTCCCAGGGGGGTCACCCATCCTAAAATTGCTCCCCCCTGAGCACGCTTAACTTCGCAACTTCGACGGAGCCCCGTCCCAATATGTCGGTATAATCACGTCCATTTCCACACACGACCTTTATTGCATAATTTGGGGCTAATTGAGGCCTTCTGATTCCGAGGCATGTTCACAACACGTCCTTTCTTGTACAATTACTACTTTACCCTTTTCGGTCTTCGAGCGATCACCTTTGCAAATTCTTATTACTCGAAATCGTAAACGCAAATACCCATAATACCGTACGGAATGTATAGCTTCGTATCACATTCTAACCATCAGTAACCTGCATTTCGTAACGGAACAAATATATTGAGACTTACACGCATGACCTCTTCGTCACCACTTGCCATTTTCGGCGTATGTAAAGCTTACGTAAGGAATCTTATTTCCTATGACTTGGCTCTCGCACGATCTAAGACGGAAAAAGGTCAACAATCCCTAGATGCCTGTAGCCTCCCTTTTATAAATGTGGCGCGCTTCACACCATAAACGAGGACTGCGGACACGGTCGTAGTCATTCCGAGGACCAAACCGCTGCGATACCACTTTTGTCACGACCCAACTCCGTAGGCCGCGACTCGTACCCTAGTTGGGCACTCGTACGTACCTTTATCCTAAATTAGCAAAATATTAAAAATAAGCGTAAATAATAATTTAATCATGTCAAGCGGATATAGCGCACGAAGGCCGATAAAAGTAGTTCAACAACACATGGATAAGCCATAATCGTACGCAAAACTCACGAACATATCTGAAACCACACCACATGTCTACGGACCTGCTGACGAACGAAACATGATCATATGACGGGACAGGGCCCCGTCGTACCCTAGAACAAATAAATACATAAACAACAGAAAAGTCTATACCAAAATATGGGCTCCGGACAAAGGAGCACTTCAAACAGCTGAGCAGGTAACCTAGGCAGCGAATCAGCAAATCAAACGTCTGTACCTGCATGGCACGAAACGCAGACCCCGAAGAAAGGGGGTCGGTGCGAGAAAATGTGCGAATATGTAGGCGAGAAGACCGTACTAAATAAAATTAAAAATCAAAGCAGAATGTGCGGAGAATGAACAAGGTACATAGGAAATCAAAAATGCATATCAAAAGTCATAAATAATGCATGCAGAAAACATATGCCAAAACCGGCCCCGCTATGGGACTCGGTGAACAGAACATGGGCGCCCCCGTCTCCGGCGCCATAACACATCATACTTCAGTGGGAATATCTCCCGAAACACACCATAACATACCAAATGGCCATATCACATCACATCATCGGATATCGAATATATGTACATGGCACATCATACTTCGGACCCATGTACATGTCATACACACCCCCTCACACCGAGGCACGACGAACAATGCGAGAGGAAAGCGCTTGATAACAAATCTACGGCCCAAGCTCGGTGAAGGAAGCATTGAGGCATCCACGAGTAGAGTAGTGGGAAACCAAATGCAATAAAAATAACATATATTTCCCGGGAGACTCAATGAGGCATATCGAATAACAATCAAATCGATGAAATCGGACGGAGTCATAGTAAGTGAATTTCGGATGTCATAATGGGTTACGGAGGCATAATCTTCCTAAGATCGTTTCCAAGATCCAAACGGTTTATAAGACTTAATGAAGCATTAAAACAATTTTTAAATAATAGATGGAGGAGTAGTTAAAAACGTTTCCTTTAAAGCGCTCGAAAACAAGTCATAAGCACAAAAGGGTAAACTCGAAACTAGTGGGCCCACCTCGGGTCAAGCGAGGTGGTGGACTCAAACTATGTATATCGGACTTTATGGAGTCGCTTATGAAGGTTTTAAGGTAATCGGATTTTACTTGCACAAATTCTAGGTGTTTAAACATTTTCCTACTATTTACAACCTAGCTAATTCAATTCTCTTCAAGGAAAATGGGACAATTCCGAACGTGGATTCCGAAGAGTAGAGTTGTCCCCGAGGTCCGAACTCAAGCCTAATGTACCTAAGACATGCCAAGAGAGGAAAGCGGAGCTTTACATACCTTTCGTGCTTTACGCTTGCCAAAACTCCAATCCCGTTTCGTCAAAAATCTAACAATTGGTCACCCTTACCGGTTACTATTCATGAGGCTTGAAAATTTCAGCTTTGGTTTAGTATTTGTCTACCGAAATTTGTGACATCTCCCCTATAAATATGACACCCGAGAATTTAACTCGGCTAGAACAATCAACAACAACCCAACAACACCAACACAATAACGATCAACACAAATCACAATTTAGCACAATTAGTCTACTTTAAGACATAATGCAATAATCCTCATTTCGACTTCACACTTTTCATCCAATATCAACATTCTCATATCTAACTACTAATTCAAAGACCATTCAAATACACTTCGGACACATTTTTCATTATTCTACAAAATATACAAAAGTTCCATTGAACCATAATCCATCCAGAATTCTACAAATGCAACAAAGCTACCAAACTACATTGTTTTTCTTCCAAACTCGTTGACAACAACCACAATTCACATTTGAACCTTACTTCCATACTTACATAAAAATCATATAAAATTCACATAATTTCTCATAATTACATACAACCCGTTCCAATGCTAATTCAAATCATTAAACCTTCCCTTGAGTCCACAAGGTCACGACGACGCAATTAGCAACTAAATAAAATCAAATCCACTTCTTCCTTCCTCCACATAGCTCACAGTCAACACACACACACACACACAACACACAAAATCTTCATACTTTTCATTTGCTTCATAAGGCCATAACAACATAATCAACATACTAACAAGTTTAACCATTTTCCTCCATCCAACTACTCCCCACGGCTACACATAAACACACGTACCAATCACAATTTCATGATTCCATGCAATTCCACTTATTTTAACACACTACAGCATAAACCAAACTTCATAACATAAGAAAAATGAATTGATTCTTACCTTTTCCAAAGAGTTGCCCTTTTGCCAACTTAAGCCCTTCCTTGCCAAACTAATTACACCAAGTTGTAGAGGATCTTGAACTTAGTAAGAATTCAAGAAGAACAAGATTTTTGGATGAAGATTACAAGGCTAGAATTTTTTTTTTCCTCTTCTTTTTTTCTTTCTCTTGGAGCCGAATGCTCCCTCTCTTTCTCTCTCTTTCTTTTTTTTTTTTTGCTCTTCTTTTGTTCATTCAAGTGGAGTGATGAATAATTCATCACTCCTTATATATATATATATATATATATATATATCCATGTGAGCATGTGAGGGGCACATGCCTCTCTTCTTTTTTTTTTCATTTTTCTTTTCTTTCTCTAGAATTTTCTTTTCTTTTCTTGATTTTTCTATCATGGTCAAAGAAGACCAATGTCTTCTTTTTGTACACTTTAGTCCCCAAAGTAATGTGGGCATATACTTATGCCACATGGCCAACATGAGAGTTTTCAAGAATTTTTTGAACATTGTAAAATTACCATTTTGCCCCTAGGCTTCCACAATATTACCATGAACCCCCTTGCAAATTTTCCTTTTTACCCTTGGCCCTTTTCCATATTTTTCATACTAATAACATTCATAAATAATATTCACTAACACTTGTTCACCAAAATAATTTTGGAAATAGTTTTACCTTTAATCTCTCGCAATTATTCCGAATTTTCCAAACGTGCGAAATACGGGCTATAACAACGTCCTTAGGACCTATATAGGCGATCCCATAGGCATAATATACATGATCCAAGCCCATCTCTTCGGTTGTCCCAAGGTGGACCCACTAATTCCCGATTTTACCCTTTTTGTATTTATGATTTGTTTTCAAGCGTTCTAAAGGAAATGTTCTAACTTACTATTTTATCTACTAAACGTAAATTGTGTTAAATATTTCCTTAAGTCTTGTAAACTATTTTGGAACATGGAAATGATCGAGAAAGGGTATTTCTCCGTAATCCATTATGACATCCGAAATTCACTTAATATGATTAAATCCGATTCCATTTGATTGTCATTCGCTATGCTTCATTGAGTCTGCGGAAATCTATATGGTATTTTATTGCATTTAGTTTCTCACTACTCCATTCGTGGATGCCTCAATGTTTCCCACCTTTGAGCAGGGCAGGATATGTTCCTCAAGCGTATTCCTACTGCATTTTTCGCCGTGCTCCGTGTGAGGAAGCCGAGTATGATACGTACGTGGGTTGTGGTGTACGATGTGCCATGTACGCTTATGCTTTGATATTTGATGATTATGCTTTGTTATGGCCATACGGTATGATATGATCTGTTATGGTTGTGGCGCCGGTGTCGGGGGCGACCACGTTACGGCTGCCGGAGTCCACTGGACGGGCGGGATTTTGGCATATGTTTTTACGCATGTAGTATTTATGATTTCTGATATGCATTTGATCAGCTATGTATTTCATTCATTCTCCGCACATTCTGTTCTGATCTTAATTCTATTTATTACAGTCTCTGCTTTACATATTCAGTACATTTTCCGTGCGACCGACCCTTTTCTTCGGGCCGAGTTTCATGCCGCAGTACGGATACACGCTTTTGCGAATCCGCCCGCTTAGGCCATCTACCGGCTACTTTGCGGTGCTCCTTTGTTCGGAGCTTACATTTTGGTACGGCCCTTTTTACTAATGCATATGTACATTCGGATTTCGGGGTACGACGGGGCCCGTCCCGTCATATGTTTATGTTTTCGATGCAGCAGGGTAACTGTAGACATGTGTTGTGGGTTCTGTATATGTTCTGTGAGTTTGTGTACGTTGGGGATTGTATATATATTTTGTGACGGCCTGATCGGCCTTCGTGCGCCATATTCACTTTTGTGCGTCATCTGTCGATATCCCTTAATTATTATATATGTTTATTTTGCCATTACGCTAATGCGGGATAAGAGTATGTATGAGTGTCCAACTCGGGCACGAGTCACGGCCTACGGGGTTGGGTCGTGACAGCTTTAACTCATTAGCCAGGTATGCCCCTGCCATGATAGCTGATATGGGGGATCACGTACATCGGTTTGCGAGTGGGTTGGGGCCACACATAATCAAGGAGTGCTTGATGGCTTCACTCCAGGATGGGATGACTATCGCTCGTATCCAGGCCCATGCCCAAAACTTGGAGGAACAATATCAGCTACGGAGAGGGGAGCGTTATCCAGAGAGGGGATCCAGGAAGCGGGGCGGATATTCCGGGCTAGAAGCGAATATACGGGGGCGGGCACAGAACAACTGCAGGTATTCGGCCAATCGGTGGCCGGTGCACCACCTCGATTTGCGGATAGGGGATTTGATCGCTCCGCTATTCGGGACTAGATCGAGGTACTAGAGCTTTGTCCCGGTATAGAGTCGATTCCGGCGGGGGACGGGCAACCCCCACTACGGTGTGCTCGGTGTGGTAGGCCACACTCTGGACCGTGTTACCGAGATACGGGTGCATGCTATGCCTGCGGACGGATGGATCATTTGATGCGAGATTGTCCGCTAAGGAGTGAGGGAAGTAGAGCTCAGCCCGCCGGGTCAGCGGTGGGTTCATCACCGTCCGTGCGCCCTCGGGACGGAGCCTCCCGGGCTCCGGCGGTCGGGGCGGGCAGGGGAGGGGCACCCGGTTCAGCCGGTCCTCCGCACCGTATATATGCATTAGCGGGACGGCAGGACACGAGCCTTCTCCGTACGCGCCGCCACAGGTACACTTTCGGCAATTTTCTATGATACGTATGTGCTAGTTGATCTAGATTCTATTTTATCGTACACCGTTTCTTGTATTGCTAAACGTATTAAGAGTTTGGGAATTTCGAACGAAAAGTAGCCGTACACATAGATAAAAGATTAATATTAGTAATTGCGGGGGGGGGGGGGGGGGGCCAGAATAGTAATTAAAAGAAAGGATGCGTTACGAAAATGCTTCGAAAATTGCAAAGACCCCGAGTCGCCCCAGGTTACGGGATAGAAGTAGTCCGAGAAAGTGGAGGCACAAATACTAGTTACAAACCACCGAAATGTATGAAAGTTTTGAAGTTAAGCGTCTTCAGGGAGAGCAATCCTAGGATGGGTGACCCCCGGGAAATATCGAAAATTCCATAAGCGTGGGAACCGCAGAGACGAATGCAAAGGTAAGTAGCCCGAAGTAAATTAGAGTGTGTAAAGTGGTTGGAAGCCACATGAGGTCGTGTAGGGTACAGAAGATTAGATTAGCAAAAAAAGGAGAACCCGCTAGACTCAAAATGGATATGCTAAGCGACATGTGAGATATCTACGAAGGAGACTCCCCCCGAATATCATAATACGCCATGAGGCTAGTTCGACATTCGAGGACGAATGTTCTAAAGGGGGGAGGATGTTATATCCCGCGTTTTTGAGCAATCAGATAATTCAAGACAATCGCGGGAGCACAATAAGTAAGGCCAAATTTTCAATTTGTTAAGCATGTGAATGGCTTATGAAGAATTTAGAAGCGGAATTATCAAGAAAGGTCAAGGGCATAAAAGGGAAGTTCGCACTACGCCTCATAGAAATATAAAGGAAGGCGAAGGGTAAATTTGGAATTTGGAAAACAGTTTAATGAATTACTACTCATCATGAAAAATACAATTGGGCTTGAAATTTTAAGAGAAAAAAAAGGGGGCCCAACCGGCCATGGGCATGGTCCAAGCCCATGTGGGGTGTAAGTGATAATTTTAAAAGATGACTAAGTCATCTTTATTCCATAATTCACTAGAAAATTCAAGAACAAAAGAGAAGAGGAGAAGGAGCAAAATCTAAGGCCTATTCGGCCAAGTGCAAGGTTCAAGAAAAATTTGCAAAAATTTTTCCAAAAATCATTTCCTACCTATTAAAGGGTCCTTAGCAAGGTGGAGTAGTCATTGAAGCAAGAAACCACACATATTTTGTGGGTTGCAAGTTCTAGCCAAGAAGGAAGATAAAAGAGAAAGGGTAAGAATTCACTTTCTTTTATATGTTATGGATGTTTATGCATGTTGTAGTATGAAAAAGTGAGTGAGATTCATGAAGAACAAGATTATAGGTGGTAGCGTGCATGTATATGTGTGTATAGAAATCATGTTTTAATTATTGTATCTAGTATTTGGTTGTTATTGTTGTGAATGCTATGTTGATGATGGAAGTTGAATGATTTTGAAGAAGTTGTAGCTTGGTAGGCATGATGTTAGCCGTGTGTGTGCATGGTGGTGTGGCCGTGTAGTTGTGGTGTGGCGTGGAGGAAGATGAGCCAATTTTAGTTAGTGTTTTGGTTGTTGTTGTGTTGGATACTATGTTGCTAATGAATGCATAATAATCTTGTAAAGTTGTAGAAGTTGGAGACTTGTGATTGAAGTATTTGAATTGAATATTATGTTCTTGTATGTATGAAAGATAATGTTGTTAGTATGGTGTTGTTGGCATATGAATTATAATGTTCTTATTGGAGTTGGAAGGTTTTGAAGGAAGTAGTATATTGATTGAGTTGTTATAATGTAACTTGGATTGAATATGGAAATTGTTAGTATGGTTGTTGATATTGTGTTGTTAGTTTGGCCGGGTTGAATTCCGGATTGTTGTTGATTGAAATTGGCCAAGTTGAACTTGGTGGAATGGAGTGTTTACGGGGGAGGTCTTTGCCCGAAATTTCGGTAGCCAAGTATTATTTTAAGAATTCAATTCTAAGGCACTAATCATGTTTGGTAAACATGACGAATTTTTGTAGATTCGACGGATTTGCTACTTGAATTTGGAATAGCATAAGGAGCGGAAAAAGGTATGTAAGACTTCACTTTTTCTTTCCTGGCATGTCTTAGATGTAATAGGTTTGGACACGGGCCTTGGGGACATTTCTATTCTCCGGAATCCGCACCTAAAGTTTCTCCTTTTTCATTCAATAAATTGAATTAATATTATGCCTAAGAGGTTGGAAAGTTATCTAAACATCTAGAACTCGCACAAATATGACCCGACCACCATAAATCTCCCGTAGGTGACAGCTTGGGATGTAACATATGTAAAGTGTGTACGCCACCTCATTTGACTCGAGGTGGGCCCACTATTCCCGGATTTTCTTTATTACTCCGTTGCCGGGCGATAAGTGCTGTAACTATTCTAATGAGAATATTTCAATGATAATAATAATAATGATGACGTAAAGAAGAGAATAGGTCTATGACAAGCAAGATAAGAATGATTCCATGACTAAAAAGCCTTAAGTTAAGGATCCATTGTGAACATGAAAGTGTTAGACTAGTTCTTGACCTTTAATTTTATTCCTTGGTTATGATATTACCTTCTAAAGATTTTAGACATATGAACTAACGCTTATGATGCCCACGATTTCGTTTCATGTTTTCTTTTAATATCATTTTCCATTGATAGTCCCGCCTTATAATTATCGTTCCTTTAAAATGAGACATGTGTATATGAGATATGTATATGTACATGGGGTGGGGGAAGGGATATATGTCACGACCTAACCCCGTAGGCCGTGACTAGTGCCCGATCTGGGCACCCAAACGCATCTATCGAACGCTATCTCACATTATATCAAACACACCCAAGTATCCAACCGGAGCCGACAAGGCTATATTTCAAATTTGGATGATTTCCAGAAAACTTTCGGCAGAGTTTCCTTTGTTTTACGGACTACCCAGAATAACCCTGCACGCAGAAAATACCAATAAAGGCTACGCAGGGCCAACAACACAACCAATATACATATGCGGACCGGCCGCCGCGGCGAATGGGATCGCCCAAACACAACATATACATACGCATATGTACAACATGACCCTAACCCACAAACATGTCCACAGACCTCTAAACAGACAGACAGAATCATATGACGGGACAGGGCCCCGCCGTACCCCTGAATAAATACATACATATGCAACAGAAGTGTATATACCAAAATATATGAGCTCCGGAAGAAGGAGCACTCGAAGAAGGGGATAGATGGCCTAGGCAGGTGGATCCTCAAGGCGAGCGGCGATACTGCGGGCATGAAACGCACCGAAGAAATGGGGTCGCATTTAATATGTACCGAGTATGTAAAGAACGAGAATACAGTAAGTAGGAACACAACCGAACTAGACTGTATCGCAATAAGTATAGAACTTAGGAAATCAAAACTTACCTGTGAATCGTATATCATGTATGTCCATATCATATCATCAAGTCATTATGCACATATAACGTACCCGGCCCTCCGGGGGGGACTCGGTAAATAAAGTCATGTAACCATCATGTATAGTAATCATGTAAGCATGTAATCATATGCATATACGCGTGCGTACCCTCTAGTGAGGGACTCGGTGAGTAGGATTATCAAATGCCATCTGGCCGCCATCCCCATATCATCACATCATCGGATCATCATGTATATATATATATATATATATATATATATATATATATATATATATAAGCGTACCCGGCCCTCTAGTGAGGGACTCGGTGAATAATGCAATGAGACGGCACGATTACATACCCGGCCCGGACTCGGTGAAAGACGTATTAAGCTTGCACGAGCGGAGTAGTGAGAATACCATATGCAATATAAACATACAACAATCTTACGGAGACTCGAAGGCGTAGCACAAATACGGATCTCATAGCGGACCTTTAATAATAGTCAGAGCATAAGTCTTTCGGATGTCGAAATATTTCATATCAGAATAATCTTTCTGGGGTAATTGCAAATTCCAAAGTAGATCATAGGACTCAAATAAATAAATATAACAGTTATTATGTAGAAATTAGAAAGGTAGCTAAACTTTCCTTAGTTTTTATTTTCAAGTAGTTCAAGCGGAATAATAGGGAAAAATCCGGACAAAGTGGGCCCACCTCGGTCAAATGAGGTGGCGTATGTAAATTGCACATGTCAAACTTCATAACGTCATTTATGAGTATCTTAAGACAATCGGATTTCATTTGCACAAGTTTTAGAGGTTTAAAACAATTTCTCTAACTATTCACACAATAAACCATTCAATTCTACTGAATGAAAAAGAAAGAAGCGTTTCTAGACGTAGATTCGAAGAGTGGGTTGTCCCCAAGGTCCAAATTCGAGCCTAGTAGATCTAAGACATGCCAAGAGAAGAAATGGGAGAGCTTTACATACCTTATTCGTCCTTTACGCTACGTCCAACTTCAAGTCCCGTTTCGTCCAAAATCTACATTTGGTCATATTTACCAAATATTAATCATAAGGTTTTGAGAATTCGATCTTAACCAATTCTTGGCTACAAAGATTTGGGCAGCATCTCCCCTATAATTACACCAACCCCGAGATTTCAACTCGGCCAATTTCAACAACAGCCCAACAAGAAAACAAACTACAACATTAATAGTCGATTCGCAATACGTTCCAACATTAATATTCAATCCCAACATATTCCAACACTAAACACATATTGCTATATACTTAGAGACATTCCAATATAGTCACTAACTTCATGCAACCAAATCGATATTAACGCTCATACATTCAACTACTAGTCCGAACCCATTCAAACCATATGCAATAATACTTTAAGCAATTCATACAATTTTTCCAACAATCCAAATATTGTTCCATTGGACCCGAAATGGTCCCCAAACCCAAGAACAACATCAAATACACTCTTCTTTTCCAAGTTCATGATTTACATCATTAATCCACACACTAACAACGCAATATTCATAAATGTAGAAATTACATAAAATCCACATAAATTCCCAAGTCATCCCATAACCAACATAACATTATTCTAAGTCATCAAGCTTGCATTTTCCTTATAAAATCCATAACGACGACAACGAAAACACTAACGACAATTCGTTCATTCAAGACCACACAAAGGGAGGCCATTCGGCCAACACCCATAGCCACACCTAGGGAGGATTTTCATTCTTTTCTTTCACATCACAACAAATAAAACATGCTAACTAACATTAATACATGGCTTATACCACAACACACATATACACGGCCAACCTACCATGCACGGCCATATTCCAACTTTCCTCCTAACATGAATTTCTTCCCTTTTTAGCATACAACAACACATATAAACCATCTATAACACAAGAAAACAAGATTAAACTCACCTTTCTTCTTCAACCTCTTAACTTGTTCAAAGTTGGTCGCTAGAGAAAACGAGCGAGCTATTGTCCAAAACAACAACACCACGTTACTTAGCACCCTTGAATTAGCAAGTTTGCTTGAAGAATTTATTTTTTTCTTGATCAATTCTTAGTCTTGTTTTTCTCCTCCTTGGCCGTTTCTTGCCCCCTTTCTCTCTTCTTTTATTTTCTCCAAGTTTCTTGAAAATTCTATATGATGAAGATGATGAAAATGATCCCACAAGTCATCTTTTATTGCATATTTTAGCCAACCATGTGGCCATGGCCCACCCCCAAGGTGGCCGGCCACATGGCCCCTAATTTTCCCTTTTTTTTTTTTTCCATTTTCATAAAATAATTCCCTTTCCAAAATTTGAATACTTTCCCAAAAATACAATTTGACCCCAATTGTTTCTTTAATATTTCCATCCCAATAAAACCATACACGACTTAAGCCTTTACAATATAAAAAAAATCTCCGCTTCATATCTCGGGCTAGTCTTGTTCCCAACTCATCGTGGTTAACCCGGATTATTCCGACGTTCAAAATACGGGATATAACATCCTTCCCCCCTTTAGAACATTCGTCCTCGAATGTTCAACTAGTCCCGTAGGGTCTCATAAGGACCTCGGGGTTTCTCTATCGTCAGACCGAGCATCCGCGTCAATTACATCGTGGTATTAATTGTCTCTATCCGGCACTTATATTCCTCGTATTCGCTTCCCCCCTTTAGAGGTGTACTTATCTTACTATCCGAGCATATTCGCCTTACGCTCGCATTTTTCTCTCTCGGTCAAACCGCACTTTTTCGATGTTCCAATCCCTCGTACTACTTATCCACTCACTTCTTTTTCTTCCGATGTCACTATGCTAGTATTTCCCAAGTCTACCCTATAGCTAAAACGATATCAAGTTACCTTATGACATTCGTGCCATTCATGCTTTTCTTTCTCTTGAACTCGTGTTGCTACGTTTGTTAATATCGCCCGTATCTTCCTTGTCATGTTAATCACGAATACGTTCACTCTCTAGCATAATCATGCACGGAGCATCACACGCTTTCGGTACACACGTATCTGTCGACATCTCTCACAAAAGATCCCCCGAAACACCACTCAAGCCGGCTGACTTTAGTGCCGTGAGGCACCTTCTCTTTCCTTACGTCCGATCCCGCCCGCCTACGCGACCTCTTAAAATTTTCGCTCACTCGGGATATTCTAGATCCTTTAGACTACTCTAGCTTTCCCGTTTCTCATAACTAAAGTTGTGAAACTTTCGAAACTTCCCGGGGGTCACCCATCTCGGAATTTCCTTACTCTAGCACGCTTAACTTCGAACTACAACGAAATACGGTGCTCTATCGTTAGAATAATGCGTTCGGTGGACTACACAGGACCTTCGTCACGCGCTTTGGAGTAAAAATAAAGTCTTGTAGTTGGGACGCCCAAGCACAATTACCGTTTTGCCCCTCTCTCGCTTTTACCTACTCACGGTCACTTATGGGTATTACCACTTTCCATCATAGACTCCCGGGTCCGTAATAACAATAAACACACCTTAACTACCGTTGTTTATCAATACTAGATTACTAATCCCCAGGTTTTCCATCTACCGCTATCACGCAACAACTATATCACAGACACGCACATATAAGAACATAAATTCTAGTGAGGGTTCATGTACCTGTAGCCGCATCCGGTGGTGCCTCCTGATCCTGCCTCCTCGTCAAAGCAAATACGCGGTTCGAAGGACCGCTGGAACTCGGGACTCCGCCGCGGCCTCTACCACGGCCCGCTGGTGCCAGTGTACCCTGCCCCGTAGGGCGCATAGCTGCTGAGGAGGATGAACCAGCAGCCGACCCAGTAGGCTGGACCACATCTGTCACGACCCAACTAGGGGCCGCGACGAGTACCCGATACTTGTATTTCGGGCACCCCCGTCATACGTCTTATTCTTATTACTATGCTACGTATAAACCTCCATTTTTTTTCATAACATCGCCGATAATAGCATACATGTAAACGAGTAGTAGTATCCAACTGTACTGACATATCACGCGGCGATAAAGACAACTAGGCTATGAAACATCTATTGTACATGTCCGTCTCATTTAGCCTCTAAACACGATACATATAATTACAAGTAACCGACTTGCCGAGTTCAAATATATACATAAGGTAGTACCCCGAACGGTAGCTCGAACAACCGGGAGCGTCTCTCGATGTGCGAAAAGCTCCTAGGAGTCGAGCCGCGTCAACTTTGTCTGCGCGTGGCATGAGACGCGATTTCAAGAAAAAGGGGTCGGTCGAGCAATGTACCGAGTATGCAAGCCATGAAAAATAATATCGTAAAGCATATAACATATGAGCGATAACAACGCGTTGGACCAAAGATCATATAACGAGATAAAAAGGGGTAATGTACCGGGGTGCCTTTTGGGCGGGTTTTCTTTCTTGTTTTTTAT
>NW_026717354.1:0-15101 GCF_029784015.1 Lycium ferocissimum | reverse complement strand
GAATAAATAGGGCGATCAAATCTTTTGCCCGCAAACCGAGGAGGTGCACTAGTCATGGACTGGCCCGAATATCTGGAATACTATTGCCGCCGACCCCCTCTATACTCAGTACTAGCACTGGCAGATCTGGCCCTTTTGCTCTGTCCTCTGTCAATATCACGCTCACCTCTCTGCGGCTGTTGCTGCTCTTCTAAATTCTGGGCGTGAGCTTGAATACAAGAAATGTCCATCCCTCCTGTAATGAAGCCGTCAGACAATCCTTGAACAAGTGTGGCCCTAAGCCGCTCACAAATCTATGTACTCTATCTCCCATGTCAGCCACCATAGTCTGAGCATATCTAGCCAATGAATTAAAGTGAAGGCTATACTCCTGAGCACTCATATTCCCTTGCTTTAGATTAGAAACCTATCAGCTCGGGCCTTCGAACCTCGGGTGGAAAATAGTGGCGGATAAAAGCATCTACGAATTCTTGCCAAACTAGGGGAGGTGCGTTTTCCTTTCTTGATGATATCAATTTATTATACCAAAGAACCTCCACATCCCGGAGTCTATAAGATGCAAACTCCACGGATTCAGTATCAGAGGCATGGATGATTCTCAACATCTCATCAATAAAACCTTATGGGTCTTCATCCGACTTTGACCTAAAAAATTCTAGAGAATTTAAACTCATGAAATCACGGGCTCTAGCACTAGTCACCCAGTCACCTGGACCCGTACTCTGCCGCTGAGCCTAAGCGGCAACTAGCTGTGTCAATTGCTAAATAGCTTCGGTCATTTGTTGACCCGAAGTACCCGGTGGATGAACTGGAGGCATAGGAGCTGGAGCTGAAGCCCCCTCTTGTTCTTCTAGAATAGGCAGAGTGTGAAAGGTATTGGATAGAGCCTTATTATGAGATTCACCTTTTTCTATATTTGTTGGTGGCTCCCTTTCCATCCGCCTTTCAGTCGTAGCCTTGCCCCTGCGGCGGTTGTGGCCTTTCTCTTTACCGGCATCGCTGAAAATCATAACGCACAATTAGGGAGGAGGAAATCTCATAACATAGCTCTATCGCACGATCTAGTAAGAAGAAGAACGATCATTTTTCCTAAATTCCCCACAGCCTCTTGTCTATAAGTGTGGCGCACTTCACATCCATCTACGAGACTCGCTGAACACGGCTCGTACACACACCTAGGGCAGAACCCGCGCTGGATACAACTTTTGTCACGACCCGACTAGGGGGCCATGAAGAATACCCGGAGCTGACTACCGAGCACCACCCATTATGCTAATCATCATACCTAACCTGAACATACACAATCTCGAAAGCAACACACACATATATATAAGCCCTCACGGCTGCAAAAATGATATACAATGATATGTCCATGAGATAACTATTACCCACGCATACGTATCTTCGAGCCTCTACTAAAGTACAAAGACATAATGACGGGGCAGGACCCCATCGTGCCCATCTATGTACACAAAAGAATACATCAATAACTAGCACCTTTGGAATAGTGGGGTGCTCCTGTGTAGCTGCTGATAAACTCCTATGAATCTTAGCCACCTCCCTGCCTACCTGTGGGCATAAACACAGCGTTCAAAAAGAAAGGACGTCAGTACCAACAGTGTACTAATTATGTAAGGCATGAACAATAATAACTTATTGAAGAGATAACGAAACATCAAGTAAGGAAACAACCTATAGTTGAATGTCACTTAAGACGGAATAATGCATGCTAACTTACATCATAGACAACATCATATCAAGTATGAATATATAAGCTGCCCGACCATATAGGTACGGTGTGATCATCATTAGCCCGCGTCCGAGGTAACCATCTCATGTCGCCCACTAATGGTGTCTGCCCATGCCATCTAGACATGGTGTATATGCCGCCCGCCTTAGCGGTGTCTGCCCGGCCATATAGGCACAGTGTAATCCCATTATCATATACTTATCATAACGCATGCATTAGAACTCAAAGACAAACTATAACTCTATCGGGGTGACGTAAGGTCGACAACCTCGGATTCCATTATAGAGTAGCCATGATCATCATGCCTCATCTTAAAGGAACTAGCATTATAAGGCGAGTCTAGAACCGAGGAATAACATCAAAGAATCGTATAAGGATCATTAGCTTCGTAAAAATATCATATCATGAGCTTTAGAATCTCTAGACTTAGACTCATCATCATCATTATCATATTCGTAACATATCTCTTATCTTTATCTCATGAGAAGCTCTTATAAACATAGACTCATAGTTTCCGGAATGTAAGAAGGTCATGGAAAGATAAAGGAAGTCATGTCATAGGAATCATGCCTTAGAAAAAGAAGGGACTAGCCTCACATACCTTTACGTCTCTCTAACTTTATCAATTAAACGTTTTCCTCTAATGTTCACGATTCTACGTTCAAGAGAATTCGTACTAAGGTTAGATAATCAGAAACATGCTTAAGCTTAGGCTAAAGCTAATGAAAATTGGGCAGCATTTCCTTTGTTTCTACAACTTTCTCCATATAATATATCAACTCCCAAACGTCAACAACAACACCCACAATATCACAATCAATAAATTTCGTTGAGCTAAACATTATTCAACCCTCAAAATTCCCCTTAAAGTCATTTATAACTGTCACGACCCGACCGTGGGCCGTGACTGGTTCCCTACTTGGACACCCAAACAGACTTACGAATCAAATCGTCGTATTAAGATTTTATTAAACTTAATGAATATTGTTCGTAGCGATAACTGATAGCAGACGTCACACAAATACTGAAACAAATGCTATCCTAAGCGGTCGCCCGTACAGAATCATCATATCAAAATCAAAGCTGGCGGAATGCACATCGCCCAGACATACACACACATACAGACATATGGGCCATAGTAGCATACGGGGCCGCTTAAGGACGCAAACCAGAATCATATACAATAGACCGGACCCATGACCCACAAATATGACTACAGGCCTCTACAAACATAACAGAACATACGAACATATGACGGGACAGGGCCCCGCCGTACCCGAACAGTCACAAATGTACAGAATATGCATAGCAAAACATATATACCAAATGTGGGCTCCGGACCGAGGGGAGCACTCCAAAATAGCAGAATGGGTAGCCTAAACCGGAGGATCACCCAACCGAGCGTCTGTACCTGCGGGCATGAAACGTAGCCCCCGAAGAAAGGGGGTCAGTACGAAAGAAGTACTGAGTATGTAAAGCAGAAGTGCAAAAATCCAAACCATATCGAAGTGAAAGGTACGGAAAGAGAATACCGGATCAATATATCAAACCCGTACCGAAGACATATGTACATAATGCAAACGAAATCATGCATAAGGCTCGGGAACGTGGTCACCACTCCGACGCTCGGTGCCACACACAAAAGATACTCCAGAAGGTTTCAAATCACCGTACACCCCGAGCACAACATATCCCATCATATCATATCATATCATATCATCAAACATATCATAAGTCATATCACAGCATAACTCCATAAACGGAACCCGGCCCTATGGCGAGGTCTCGGGAACCGTAACACAGCATACTGCCGAATTTATCATAGTGCGCACGATCACATACCGGCCCGGGTACCGGCGAAAGAAATCATAATCATTGGCACGAGCGAGGTAGTGCGAAACCATATGCATATCAAAAGTAAATCCCAAGACTCGACACATAATTTCATATACCTATACATTAGCCTCGAAGGCTCAAAATGAGTATCGAGTTAATCGAATTAGTATACAAAGGGCGGACTTTAGTTATCAATTTTTCGAAAAATACATATCGTAGGTTATTCTCGAAAAAAAAATATAGCATCATTCATAGTGATAAGCGTTCAAATAACATTATACGACATTTCAAACGGACCTTAGAGTCATAGGCAAACATTTCTTTTTCCATTTCGTACGGGAATGAACCAAACAAATCAAATAAGGGAAGTCTCGCGACTTGCGGGCCCACCTCGGTCAAGTCGAGGCGGCGGATAGAAATCACGACATTAGGCTCCATAAAGTTAACTATAAAAATTTCGGAGCGATTTAGATTCATTTGCGAAATTTACGAAGGTTTAAGCATTCTTATAACCAAATGTAAGAATTATAATTCAATTACTGCGCTGAATGAATAGTACTCAAAATCAAACTCGGATTTCTAGGAGCGCAATTATCCCCGAGGTTCCGTTCTCGACCTAGTAGGTCTAGGACATGCCAAATGAAGAAAAGGTAAGCTTTACATACCTTTCTTGCTTGTTAAGCTCGTCAAGACTCCAATCTCGTTTCGTCAAAATCCTACAAATGGTCACATTTACCAATTACTATTCATGAGGTTCAAACATCCGACTTGGGTTTAGTGTTTGTCTACAAAATTTCGGGCAAATCTCCCCTATAAATATAATGCCCCGAGAATTTAACTCGGCTCAAATATCAACAACAACAACCACAACAATAACAACAATCATCAAAATCACAACAAAACGCATTCTAACATAAATAGTCTTCCTTTCCAAATAATGCAACAACTTCCATTCTAACTTCACACCATCCAACTAATATCAACATTTTTCCATATTCATTAACTAACTCAAGATTACTCAAATATATTTCAATAACATTTCAAGCAACACCCAAGGATTTAAGCAATTCCGCCAATTCCACATTCTGTCCAAAACTTCAACAAATGCGACGAAACTACCGAATCACCTTGTTTCCTTCCAAACTCATTAACAACAACCATAATTCACATTTAGAATCTTATTTCTATACTTATATAAAAATCGTATAAAAATCACATAATTTCCCATAACGACATACATGCCATTTCAATGCCAAATTAAACCATCTAGCCTTCCTTTACATTATAAGGATCACAACAACACAATTAACATACTAAACAAAATAAATCCATCATTATTCATCACCAATATACCACACGGCCAACATGGCAATTTTCCAACTTCATCCAATTTTCATTCAACTTTCACTTCCAATACAAATTCTACAATAGCCACAACTATAATACAACACAATGTTCAACATAACCACACTACATATATTCGGCCACATGCACACATGCACTTCCGCCATGCAAACTTCTATATTTCTATATATTCTACTCATTTACATACACTACAACACAAACAAACCTTCATAACATAAATAATTAGGATGAATTCTTACCTTTTTCTTCTAACTTCTTCACTCCACCAAATTGTCCAAACGACGAAACGAGCGACTTATCTTCCGAAATAATTATACCACGTTGTAGAGGACCCTTGAATTAGTAGGAATACAACAAGAGAAAAAATTTTGGGAACAAAATTTGAAGAGGCAAAAATTGGGGACCATGGCCGAATGGCCATGGTTATTTTTCTCCTTCTCTCTTTCTTTCATCTTTCTCTCATGTTCTTGAATTTTCCAAATAAGCATGGATGAATTCTTTTCATCCATGTGCTATTTTTATTAAGGGGTCATGTGCATGGCATACACCCATGTGCATGGCACATGCCTCTTATTATTATTTTTTTTCCTTTTTTTTTTTTTTTTTTTTTTTTTTTCATGAACAAATAATTTGCCAATTCTAATTTTGCCCTTGACCTTTCATAATATTTCCTTGAGCCACTTTGTAAATTTTCTCATTTTACCCCTAGCCTTTCCTCATATTTCCACATCCAAAAATTTTCATACCCAACTTATGTACCAAACAAAGTCAAATTATAATCTTGTCCTTAACTTGGCACAATTATCTCAAATTATCCGAACGCGAAAAATACGGGGTATAACATCCTTCCCCCCTTTAGAACATTCGTCCTCGAATGTTAAACTAGCCTTATAGAGACTCCTACGTATTTCTGGGGGAGCTCCCTTTTTTTTTCGGTTATCACACACAACTCGTGCATTAATCAACACAATCAAATATGAAATTTTGATTATCTATAGGTACAGGAATCTAGTGGGGGGGGGGGGTACTTCCTTTTCGTCCCGCTTCAAGTTTCTTAAGTCACCTTTCGCTTTACTGCTATTTCTCCAAACAGTACCTTAATGGGAGCCACATCTTTGTCACGCAGTTTTTCTTTCTGCGCCAAACTAGAACCGCCATTGGCCGTTCCTCATAGGATAGCTCTTCTATTCATTGAATACTCCTCCACGGAGAAATATTATGGGGTCATAATGTATTTACGACGCACAGACATGCGGAACACTAGATGCACCGCTTCTCAATTAGATAGTAAATCTGATTCATCGAAAACCTTGCCTACTTCTCGAATGATCCGATAAGGTCCAAGACATCTCGGCTATATTTTTCTCATAACACCTTTCATGGGTGATATTTTCGAAAATATCCAGGTACCAATTCGGATTTCTAAACGTCGACAACGATCACCCGTATACGATTTCTGTCAGCTTTAAGTCGTTAATGACTGTTCCCGAATGAGTTTCACTTTAACAACTATCCGTTGAATTATATCCATACCAAGTAACTTAACCCTGTCACTATTAAATTGACTACTTAACCCTGTCACTATTAAATTGACTAACTGCTGACGCACAGTTTTCACCATACAGAGCCTTAAGCGGTGTGTTCTGATTGCTATTATTGCTAATAACTCGACAAATGGCGAGCGTTCATTTCCGTTGCCTCTGAAATCTATGATACGGGCTCGTAACTTATTTTCTAGCGTCTGGATAACACGCTTAGCCTGGCTGTTAGTTCAAAAGCAGATGTTGGTTTAAAACTTACTTATTCTCAATTCTTTTCGGACGGATCTCCAGGGTTAACCATATACTAGGTATTCTGTTCAGCATAGCAAATGTAGGTCCTTATGAACTCTCACCACCTTCGTGAGGTATAATCTTGTATAGTCCCCGGTAATTTTGTTTAGCCATTACATAATTTTCTTAATTTCGCCTGTCATATCTTTGACACTTAACTCATATCACTTCGTCGTCTTTGATTCAAACTCTTTCATTTCCCTTTTTCTGCGACTTTTTTGCTCTTAATCTTTACTGCCACCCATTATATGGTAATCTCTGCGAAAATATGTAAACATACGCAAGTTAATCCAAGAAATGCCTTAGCATCGCCTTACTAACCGTTAGGTTGTTTCTCGTCTTCCCCCTTTGTCTTACAATCAGTATCGGGAGAAATTTCTAATTGATCTTGGTCAAGTTCTGCTTACCTTTAGTACCAATTTCATTTTGGTAACATAGTCTAGACCATTTCTGTATTTTCTGTATCGTATTCAAAATATCATAACCATACTATTATTATTAGATCCTTACATTCTTCTTTTTTTTCAATCATGTACTCACTTGGTTTGCTTATTGTGCAAATATTCGTGAGTTACATGACCATTCTTACATAATTTGCAGAAAGTATGTTCGATCTCACACATAGTCTTTCCTTTTTCTGACTCATTCTATCTTACATATCCCATTCGTACCAAAATGCGCTAATTCTATTTGTCGTATTCCTTTCTCTTTTTTTTTTTTAAGCATCCACTACCTAGAATCATATCACTCACAGCCTTCACCGACAATTCCTAGTACCACTTCAGTTATCGTCTTGGCTTCCATTCGTTTGTTGTCGGTTTCAAATTGACTCAACTGATTTCAAAGATAGGATCTCACAGAAAATTCAAACGTTCACATTAAACGTGCCGTGATATCAGTTGATTTCCATCTTACCTTTGCGTTTCTCTCATCTGCTTCCCCCCTTTAGGGTGCTCCCCTATCATTATCTATTTACCTTCCATTTTATGGCTCCATTTAAAATTTTCAAACTCACATGTTTCTTTCCGAATACATTCGACATACCACACCGTATCCACATTTTCTTGCCTTTGTTACTATTCTTTAAAACATGTTACTGCGTACTTAGGTACACATCAGCTACCCGATAAGGGAGATTCAAATCATAACATAAACATATCACAATTCGTTTTGGCGAAAAGCGTTTTCTTAAGGCGTCTTTCATTCTTTCCTTTTTACCCTCTTGGTACGTAGATACATTTAAGCTCGGGCCTCCAGTTAATAGATTTCCTTTCTTGACATCTAAAGATATTGTAATGCCATTTTAAGTCCAACGTAATACGTTCTCCCCCCCCCCCCCCCCTTTTTAAGGGGCTGTACTTACACCATATCCATGTCTTTTCTTTTACAATCTATAACTTGATTTGCCCCGCACGAAACTTTAATAGAATCATGAGGCGATGAGAACTCTCGATCACATAGTACAAAATCTTATCTGATAGCTGGTCCTTGAATAACATAATTAATGTAGAAATTTATCTTTTAGTAATCATATTCTTCCTTCACATTCGTTCCTTATCTTCCGTTCTGCTTCCTCGATAATCGAATTACTTGATGTTCATATAATTCATCGTTCCATACCATGGGTTTTCCTTTGCCCTACACTATTACTTTCCAATTCCTTTTTGCAAATAATTTCGTGCTTTGCCCGTCGGCTCTTTTTGAGGCTCTGCCTAATTACGTTCCTTACTTTCAACTTTTCTGACGTTCTGATCTCCTTATGTTCTACTCAATTACTCTCTTTTCTTCCCAAATATCATTGTATTAAAATTTTCCAATACCAACCTGTAACAAAATCAATATCAGTTTATTTCGTAACATCTGTACCATACCTTTCGTTTTGTCTCATAACTTCTGTCCACCTAATGTCTTTCATATATTACAACACTAGCTATTAGGATTTACCCATTGATCGACATAGTCATAAAAGGGAAGTCCTACACATACATACATGTATATATATCAGTCATTCCTTTTATAGGACATTTCCAATCACTTGATCCAACTTACTCTAATTTCAGGACTGCGTTGCTCTTTTTCCTCTTCACCAGTCTAATCCGTTGCAACTCACGCGGCCTCTATAAAGCTGCTAACCATTCCACGTACTCTAATTTCCTTTAGATTACCCCAATTTTCCTATTTGTTTCTCATATCTATATTTGTGAAATTTTTTGTACATTTCCCAGGGGGGTCACCCATCCCAGAATTGCTCTGGCCCTAGCACGCTTAACCTTAAAACTTTAATGCATTTAGGTGCGTTAAAGCCGGTATAATCGCATCGACTGCCCCACACGACCTGTGTCACGTAATTTAAGATAAGTCGGGGTCTTAACAATTTTCAAAACGTCCTCGTAGTGGGTCCCACCCCGATCTAGGGAGGGGTCTTTCCCTTTTCTGACCATATAGGTACTGTGTCGCCCCTTATCTAAGTCCTCAATACTTACCTTCGTTTATATATCTAATTCCGCACAACCCACAAATTTAAATTTTATTCCGCAAATTCCGACTCCAATCAGTCGTCAGAAACTGGTAAAATATTTTGTAAGACTCCCTCTCCAACCACTAGCAAAGGAAAATAAAATCCGATAAACATCGCAGGTTTTCTCAGTACTTAATTAACATAATTACCTCCACGTATATATATACTATTATTTGGGTCGCTAGCGAACCATTTAATTCCCGACTGCTTGTCACACGCTTTGTATTTTCCAATGAGGTGAACTTAGTCACTGGGCATTTTTGCCCCTCAGCATAAGCTTTTCTGAAGCAAAGTGTGGTCGAAACATATTCTGGTCCGTTCAAATAAATTGCAAATTTGCTGCTCATATATACTTTCCCGAAATAGAATCCCCCAATTAAGGGTGGTGCTTCTCACGAATGACATGGAGGATGTCTTTTAAACTTTAATTCAACATAATAGATTTGCTCTATCGGTATCGACTTTCAAAACATGTTGAGAACTTATACCTCATTTTCCTTTTTTATAATTTTTGGAAAAATTTGGGCAGAGGTTCCTCTATATTTCTTACTATCCCAAAACCTGCACGCAGGAAATACCAACAATGCCTCTCAGGGCCAACATATATACGGACGTATCATATCATAGCATAGCCACACAGGGCTAACAATTTCAAGTAAAACATGAGTATGTCGGGACTTACCTCACATTCATAACTCAATTGACACCGGTGGCATCTTCCTATTTCTTCCCTTTTCAATTTTCAACGTTATATTTCGATCACACTTCAAATGACTTTCCCAACACATATCTTTCATACTATTGCTTACCTGTGTACTGTGTAGCTTCCAATATCATCAGTCACTGTCTTCTGTCGATACCGTTCTTCGGCTGAAATCAAGGGTTAGTAAAAGGAATTCATTTCCTACGGCTGGCTCTATCGCACGATCTAAGATCCAAAGAAAGGTAACACCCTAAATGTCTCGTAGCCTCCTGTTTATAGATGTGGTGCACAACACACCGATAAACAAGACTCTACGAGACACGGCCTGTAGACATTCCGAGGACAAACCGCTCTGATACCACTTTTGTCACGACCCAGCCCCGTGGGCCGTGACTGGTGCCCTACTTGGACACCCAACAGACTTACGAATCAAATCGTCGTATTAAGATTTTATTAAACTTAATGAATATTGTTCGTAGCGATAACTAATAGCAGACGTCACTCAAATACTGAAACAAATGCTATCCTAAGCGGTCACCCGTACAGAATCATCATACCAAAATCAAAGCTGGCGGAATGCACATCGCCCAGACATACACACACATACAGACATATGGGCCATAGTAGCATACGGGGCCGCTTAAGGACGCAAACCGTAATCATATGCAACATAGATAGGACCCATGACCCACAAATATGACTACGAGCCCTACAAACATAACGGAACATACGAACATATGACGGGACGGGCCCCGCCGTACCCGTACGCACAAATGTACGTAGAAACATATGCATAGCAAAACATATATACCAAATGTGGGCTCCGGACCGAGGGGAGCACTCCAAAATAGCAGAGTGGGCAGCCTAAACCGGAGGTTCACCCAACCGAGCGTCTGTACCTGCGGGCATGAAACGCAGCCCCCGAAGAAAGGGGGTCAGTACGAAAGATGTACTGAGTATGTAAAGCATAGAGTACAGAAATCCAGACCATATCTGAAGTGAAAGGTACAGAAAAAGAATACCGGATCAATATATCAAACCTGTACTGAAGACATATGTACATAATGCAAACAGAAATCATGCATAAGGCTCAGGAACGTGGTCACCACTCCGACGCTGGTGCCACACACAGCATACTCCAGAAGGTTTCAAATCTCCGTACACCCCGAGCACAACATATCCCATCATATCATATCATATCATATCATATCATATCATATCATCAAACATATCATAAGCCATATCACAAAGATAACTCCATAAACGGAACCCGTCCCTATGGCGAGGTCTCGGGAACCGCAACACAAAGATAATCGCCGAATTTATCATAGTGCGCACGATCACAAACCGGCCCGGGTACCGGCGAACGAAATCACAATAGTCGGCACGAGCAGAGTAGTGCAGAAACCATATGCATATCAAAAGTAAATCCCAAGACTCGACACGTAATTTCATATACCTATACATTAGCCTCAGAAGGCTCAAAATGAGTGTCGAGTTAATCAGAATTAGTATACAAAGGGTACGGACTTTAGTTAGCAATTTTTCGAAAAACATATCGTAGGTTATTCTCGAAAAAAAAATATAGCATCATTCATAGTGATAAGCGTTCAAATAACATTATACGACATTTCAAACGGACCTTAGAGTCATAGGCAAACATTTCTTTTTCCATTTCGTACGGGAATGAACCAAACAAATCAAATAGGGAAAGTCTCGCGACTTGCGGGCCCACCTCGGGTCAAGTCGAGGCGGCGGATAGAAATCACAGACATTAGGCTCCATAAAGTTAACTATAAAAATTTCGGAGCGATTTAGATTCATTTGCGAAAGTTACGAAGGTTTAAGCATTCTTATAACCAAATGTAAGAATTATAATTCAATTGCGCTGAATGAATAGTACTCAAAATCAAACTCGGATTTCTAGGAGCAGAATTATCCCCGAGGTTCCGTTCTCGACCTAGTAGGTCTAGGACATGCCAAATGAAGAAAAGGTAAGCTTTACATACCTTTCTTGCTTGTTAAGCTCGTCAAGACTCCAATCTCGTTTCGTCAAAATCCTACAAATGGTCACATTTACCAATTACTATTCATGAGGTTCAAACATCCGACTTGGGTTTAGTGTTTGTCTAGCAAAATTTCGGCAGCATCTCCCCTATAAATATAATGCCCCGAGAATTTAACTCGGCTCAAATATCAACAACAACAACCACAACAATAACAACAATCATCAAAATCACAACAAAACGCATTCTAACATAAATAGTCTTCCTTTCCAAATAATGCAACAACTTCCATTCTAACTTCACACCATCCAACTAATATCAACATTTTTCCATATTCATTAACTAACTCAAGATTACTCAAATATATTTCAATAACATTTCAAGCAACACCCAAGGATTTAAGCAATTTCCATCAATTCCATATTCTCATCCAAAACTTCAACAAATGCGACGAAACTACCGAATCACCTTGTTTCCTTCCAAACTCATTAACAACAACCATAATTCACATTTAGAATCTTATTTCTATACTTATATAAAAATCGTATAAAAATCACATAATTTCCCATAACGACATACATGCCATTTCAATGCCAAATTAAACCATCTAGCCTTCCTTTACATTATAAGGATCACAACAACACAATTAACATACTAAACAAAATAAATCCATCATTATTCATCACCAATATACCACACGGCCAACATGGCAATTTTCCAACTTCATCCAATTTTCATTCAACTTTCACTTCCAATACAAATTTTACAATAGCCACAACTATAATACAACACAATGTTCAACATAACCACACTACATATATTCGGCCACATGCACACATGCACTTCCGCCATGCAAACTTCTATATTTCTATATATTCTACTCATTTACATACACTACAACACAAACAAACCTTCATAACATAAATAATTAGGATGAATTCTTACCTTTTTCTTCTAACTTCTTCACTCCACCGAATTGTCCAAACGACGAAACGAGCGACTTATCTTCCGAAATAATTATACCACGTTGTAGAGGACCCTTGAATTAGTAGGAATACAACAAGAGAAAAAATTTTGGGAACAAAATTTGAAGAGGCAAAATTGGGACCATGGCCGAATGGCCATGGTTATTTTTCTCCTTCATTCTTTCTTTCTCCTTTCTCTCATGTTCTTGAATTTTCCAAATAAGCATGGATGAATTCTTTTCATCCATGTGCTATTTTTATTAAGGGGTCATGTGCATGGCACACACCCATGTGCATGGCACATGCCTCTTATTATTATTTTTTTCCTTTTTCTTTCTTTTTTTTTTTCCATGAACAAATAATTTGCCAATTCTAATTTTGCCCTTGACCTTTCATAATATTTCCTTGAGCCACTTTGTAAATTTTCCCATTTTACCCCTAGCCTTTCCTCATATTTCCACATCCAAAAATTTTCATACCCAACTTATGTACCAAACAAAGTCAAATTATAATCTTGTCCTTAACTTGTCACAATTATCTCAAATTATCCGAACGCGAAAAATACGGGGTATAACAATAACCATGGCCACAACACAACACCACATTCTTCCTCATATAATGCTTCTCCAATATTCTCAATATCATTTATAACAAGATTGTACTCATAACTTCTCAAGAATTTTGATTCATGTCAAAATACTATCCAAGAATACCATTATTTCACAATTGAGCTCCATATTCTAATTTCTTCCATAATCTAAGTCTTTCAACCATTAAATATTCTTAATAACATGAAATGATCATAAAACTCACCTTTGATTGTGTAGGAATGGGTTTTGGATGGAGATTTCTCGCTTGAAGAAAACCCTAACTTCAACTTCCAAGAGATTCTTGACATCAAGCAACCCTAGAGAACTTCCTTGCACTTGATTCCTTTGAAATGATAATATTGACCTTTGATTTGCCTTGGATTTATGCTAGTGAAATGTGTGTAATATTCTAGAGGCTTAGAGAGAAGTGGAGAAGTTGGAAGAATGAGAAATTAGAAGTGGGAACATGTTTTTATACTTGAAAAATACTCAGCCCGACGGGACTTATACGGACCCTTATACGGTTCGTATAATATTATACGGTCCGTATAAGTGGCCATATTTCACCATCAGGAAAACCCCTACTTCTGTAAGGTTATACGGACCCCTTATACGGACCGTATAAAGTTATACGGACCGTATAAGTGGTCGTATAACTCCATTTTTCTGAAGTTAATCTCGTCGCTTCGCCTAATCTCCAATCCTTATGGAACCTTCTTAGCACTTGTCTAACACTTCATTAACAATCTAAGGAGCGTTACAGCTCTTTCTCAAGACATTATTAAATCAATATTAGCCCGGTACTGTTACGTCCCGCGTTTTTGCATAATTTAGAAATCATGAGAATAATTAAGACTTGTGTGTTACAAGGCAAGAATTTGATTTTTGTTAATATGCTTATGTAGTTTATGAAATTATTGGTGTAAGGACATCGGGGAAGGCCGAGGGCAAATTTGGAATTTTGGAAATTAGTTTCGGAAATTACAAAACGAGTGTTTAACGAATTGGGCCAAGAAAAATTGGAAGAAAAATTGAAGCCCAAATTGAGGGTGAAGGCGTGCCATAGGCCTGCCCAAGCCCCATTTTAAATGGTCATGTGAATTACATGTGACCATTGATCAAGATATATATCATTATGTGCCTTAGAAGTTTCAAGAAACCATTACAAAACAAACCTTGGGAGCAAACCCCCACGCCGAACCCCTTTCCCCAACAACAAACAATTTTTTCTAACTTAGTGTTCAACTCAAAATCTCGTTCTTCTCATATTTGTAGTAAGTTCAAGACGCTCTCCGACGTGATACAATTTGTTTGGCGGAAAAAACCACGTTTGCGGCAAGTCGGAATTTCAAGAAAAGGTAAGGATTTTGCCACTTTTGTGTTATGGAACTTGCATGAGTGTTATAGTGGTTGGAATAAGATGAGAATTGTGTAGTAGTGATGTATGTGTGTGCGGCCCAGAGTGTGTGTGTGTGTGTGGTAAGGTGGCCGTGAGCCATGGCATGGTGAAGGAGGCGAGTTTGGTGGTTGCTTAGT
>NW_026717353.1:0-18496 GCF_029784015.1 Lycium ferocissimum | reverse complement strand
CACTGATATGTAGATATCCATTTCGTTTTGAATGATTTTTGGCGCCCCCGCGGGGGCGACCCCCCCGCCCCGAGTCCCACGACGGGGGCCCGGCAGGAGTTTTCTTGCACCGTTTATGTTTTAGAGTAAGCTTTTCGAACCCGGCCATTATTTTTATGTTCTGTTATTCGTTTTAGTTAAAACTTTTGTTGGTTCATGTTTACAACCGCACATACCGACGACCCCCGTTTTTTGGGGTCGCGTTTCGCCGGGGGGACACCCAAAGAGAGGGGCCCTTTTGTAGGAGATGTTCCAAAGGGCGTTGGCAAGCTCCATTTGGTTCTCGGAGCGCCGTGTCGCATTATGCCCCATACGTGTTCTCCGACCGTTTGTTAGAGACTTTGGTGTACGCAGTCGTGGGTTCGAACGTTAGTCTCTGTGAGCGGCTCCATCAGCCGACATGTCATTCTCGTATTTTGTAGTAGATTCCCCATGATTACGATTCGCTGACTTGTAAATTACAAAAGAGTGTCTCCAAAATATTTATTGTACTTGTCATTTTTGCCTAACTAAGAGTCCCAAGATTATGTATGTAATACGAGTCAAAATGGTTCGCCTCCCGAACGTGATTCGGGCCTATCACACCCTAGCGAAACCGGGGCGTGAGCAAATGTCTCAGGGGTTTGCTCCACAGCCGTGTCCAAGAGAGTCCTCGTGCGGGGTGTGTAGCGCGCCACACTTATAAACAAGAGGCTGCATAGGCAGCATTTAGGAAATATGACCTTCTTTGTACTCTAGATCGTGCGACAGAAAGCTATGTTACCAAAGCCCATGTTCTTTTCCTAATCCCGTGTATGCGGTTTCGTTGACGCCGGTGAAGAGAAAGCAGCCAGCACGCTTCCGTGGGGCAAGACGGGGGTGGTCGGGAAAAGAATTGAACGGGAGCCACGCCGGAAGTAGAAGAAGGCGAGTCTCATAACGAGACTCCTCCCCGTACCTTTTCATGCCCCCCCGTGTCGGCCAGTGGGTTGCAGGAGTTCCCGCTCCGCCCCGAAAGCACCACCGCTTCACCGCCGCCCGCTCCGGGCGCCATCGATGGCAAGGCCATCCGCTATTGACTCGCTAGTGGCCGCACAAGCTCGCCGGCAAGATGTAGACCCGGGACAAAGGGAGTGCAAGGGCCCGCGACTTTATTACTCGAGACCGGAGTTTTATGGATCAAAACCAGAGGAAGACCCGCAGTTTTCATAGACGAGATGTCGAGGACTCTCGAGATCATACATGCTCGGATATGGAGTCCGTAGAGTTGGTCGGCGGCTGCATCGGCGGATGTGGCAGCTTCGTGGTATAATAATCGGTATCTTCGAGGGGGAGCGAACGCACCCTCCGTTCGGGCAGAGTTCACCGAGGCATTTTTGCGACATTTTCTACCACCGTGAGGTTCGACTTGTACCGAGTCGAGCCGATGTTTTTTTGAATCTTGCCAGGAAATATAAGTGTTAGAGAATATAGTCTTTCGCGAACTCGTTAGCTGTGTATGCCCTGCCCATGGATAGTCGATATGGGAGATCACGTACATCTGGTTTGCGAGTAGGTCAGCTACATATACTCAAGGAGTGCTTCGACCCGCTTCACCTGTGACGTGGGATGACTATTGCCGTATCCGTGCCCATGCCCAAAACTTGGAGGAACAATACCGGGGCCACGTGAGAGGGGAGCGTTATCCAGAGAGGAGTTCCAGAAGCGAGTGCGATCTTTTCGGCCGGGGCGAATATGGCGGGGCAAGCACAGACAATCCGGGTATTCGTGCCAACCGCGTCGTGCACCACCTCGACGCGGGATAGGATTTGATCGGGCTCCGCCTACTCGGGACCGCATCGTGTATTAGAGCTCGGGGGTCCCAGATAGTAGCGATTCCCCAAAGAGATGGCAACCCCTACTACGGTGTTTTGGCAGTAGGCCACACTGGACAAAGGCTACCGAGATACGGTGCATGTTATGCTCCGCGGACGGGACGGACCATTTGATGCGAGATTGCCCGCTAAGGAATGAGGGAAGCACGCAGCCCCCGCCGGGTCGCTAGGGGTTCATCACCGTCCGTGCGCCCCTCCTCGGGGTGCCTCCTGTGCTCCAAACAGGGTCGTGGTTTGCGTTGGTAGGAGGGATGCATCCGCCTCGGCCCTCCGCACCGTATATACGCATTGGCGGACAGTACACCGTCGGCATTTTCACGATATGGGTGTTAAATTGAATTGGATTTTACTTTATCATGCACCGTCTGTTGTATTACCGAACGTATTAGGAATTCGTGGAATTTAGGACAAAAAAAAAAACATATACATAGGTACGAAAACTAGAGATCGGGAGGTTAGGGGATTGTAGTTAAAAGAAAAGACGTGTTACGCGGGCGTGTCGGAAATCGCTAAGACCCCAACTTCCATATTATGTGATATAGCACATGGGGGGGGGGGAGGCGAATAGACTCAGCATCAAGGCACTAAGATGCATCAAAGTTTCAAGGTTAAGCCGTGTCGTGCGAGAGAAATATTAGGGACGGGGCGACTCCCGGGAAGTAAGTGAAAATTCCATAAATGTATATATGAGAGACGAATGTGAAATTAGAGCAATCTAAGGGGAAATTAGGGAAGGGAGCGGTTAGATACCTTATAGAGGCCATATAGAAGATCGCGGAAGGCAATGATTATTTAAAGAGCATAGTGTGTACTAGACTCCTCTTAATAAAGGGAGAACGTGCTAGACCTAGAATGAACTATAACGATTCAAGTGCTAAGGAGGGGAACCACTAACCTGCAAAATCGGAGTCCTTGAGCTAAGTCAAGTGACCTACGGCCTCCGGCGTGTCCGAACTTCTAAAATGGATATTTAAGCGATACGTGAGGTACCTTAAGGAGACCCCCCGAAGTAACATAATACACCACGGGGCCTAACATTCGAGGACGAATGTTCTAAAAGGGGGAGGATGTTATATCCCGCATTTTTGTGCAAATGGATAATTCAAGACAATTGCGGAGGACAACAAGCAAGGCCATATCTATTTTGTTAGGCATATGAATGGCTTGGCGAAGCGAAGCCGGAATTATCAAGAAAGGTCAAGGGCATAAAGGGAATTCGCACTACGCCTCATGGAAATATGGAGGAAGGCTAAGGGTAAATTTGAATTTGGAAAATAGTTTATGAATTACAATTTGTCATGGAAGAAAAATATTTGGGACCTTTTTTTTTTTAAAAAATTATAAGCGCCCAACTGCCATGGGTACGGGCCTAGCCCATGTGGGATTTAATTCCATAATTTAAAAGATGACTAAGTCATCTTAATCACCAAAATTCTCTAGAATTCTGAAGAAAATTTCAAGAACAAAAAAGAGAGAGAGGAGGAGAGAAAACAACTAAGGCCATTCGCCATATCAAAGAGCAAAAGAACCTTGGGGATTTTTCATCAAGAAAATTATTTTCTTCCATCCAAACACCACATTGAAGGGTCCTAAGCAAAGTGGAGTGGTTGTTGAAGCAAGAAACACATAACCATACAAGTTGTGAATTCTAGCTAAGTGGAGGAATAAAGAAACAAGGTAAGAATTCATCCTTCCTTATATGTTACTGGATGGTTGTGGATGTTGTAGTGTATGAAAATGAATGAAATTCATGAAGAATAAGAATATGGAGGTGTGGCCGTACATGCCTATGTGTGTGTAGGAGTCATGTTTTAATTATGTTATTTAATGTATGGTTGTTATTGTTGTGAATGCTATGTTGATGATGGAAGTTGAATGATTTTGAAGAGGTTGCTTGGTATGCATGATGCTAGCCGTGTATGTGCATGGTGGTGTGGCCGTGTAGTTGTGGTGTGGTGTGGAGGAAAATAAGCCAATTTTATTTAGTGTTTTGATTATGGTTGTTGTGTGTTTTATGTTGATAATAAAGCTTAATGATTTTCATGAAATTGTAGTAGTTGGAGGAGTTGGTGGTGGAAGTTTATGTAAATGAAATATAATGTTCTTGTATTTATGAAAGATAATGAGACTAGTATGATATTGTCGGTATATGAATTATTAGGTTGTTATTGTTTTCATTGGAGTTGGAAGGCCTTGAAGGAAGTAGTATATTGATTAAGTTGTTAGAATGTATCTTAGGGTCATTATTGAAATTGTTGGCATGATTCTTTGGTATTGTTGTTGATAGTTTGGCGGGTTGAATTCCCGGATTGTTGTTGGTTAAGATTGCCTAAGTTGAAGTTTTGGAGATGGTATACTTATAGGGGAAGTGCTGCCCAAATTTCAAAGAGACAAGTGTTATCTCAAGATTCAATCTTTAAATGCTCTAATCAATGTTTGGTAAACATGACCAAATTGTAGATTTTCATGGATTTGCAACTTGAATTTGGAGTAGCACAAGGAGCGGAAAAAGGTATGTAAGGCTTCACCTTCCTTCCTTGGCATGTCTTAGACGTAATAGGTTTGTACACGGGCCTCGAGGACAATTCCCTTCCTAGAAATCCGATTGAATTTAACCCTTTTTCATTCAATAGAATTGAATTAGAAGTTTGTATAGAATGTTGGAAAGTTATCTAAACATCTAGAACTCGCACAAATATGACCCGACTACCTTAAAACTCTCATATGTGACGTCTTGGAATGTAACATATGAAAGTTGTGTACGCCGCCTCATTTGACTCGAGGTGGGCCCACTTCCCGGATTTTCTTTATTGCTCCGTTTATCGACGATAAGTGTTATAACTATGCTAATGAGAATGTTTCTAGGATGATAATGATAACGATGATGTAAGGAAGAGAGGGATATGTCTATGATAAGTGTAACAAGAATGATTCCATGCCTAAGAGCCTTAAGTCAAGAATCTAATGCGAGTATGAAAGTGTTAAACTAGTCCTTGGTCTTTAATTTTATTCCTTGGTTATGATACTATCTTCTAAGCATTTCAAGTATATGAACTAACGTTTATGATGTCCATGGTTTCGTTTCATGTTTTATTTTCCTCAATATTATTTTCCGTTGATAGTCCCGGCTTATGATTATCGTTCCTTCAAGGTGAAAAATATGTATATGTACATGGGCTAGGGGAAGGCATACATGTATATGTGGGAAAGGAAAGGGATACATGTTTCATTGCCGGTCACTGGCTTATCATCCCGGACGCGGGATATATGGGCGAACCGACGTATTTCGGCGCTATGTGGGCGAGCCGACGTTGTTCGGTGCTATGACATGACATGACATGATATGACACGATATGACATGACATGATATGATATGACACGATATGACATGACATGACATGATATGATACGATATGCCATGATATGACACGATATGCTATGATATGACACGATATGCTATGACATGATACGATGTGCTATGACATGACACGATAGGCTATGACATGACACGATATGCTAAGACATGACACGATATGACATGATATGATACTATAGGACATGATATGATATGATACGACATGATATGTTATGACAAGACACGACATGATATGAGTTCTATTTTCTATGTCTATGAAAAGAAATGTTTTTAAAAAAAAAGGGAAGACAAGCATGCATGGTATCCGGCTTGAAAGGGGTATTCCTATGTACAGGTTATTTTCTTGTCCCATTATATATATATATGACCCCATGATATTGTTAATCCTACTCTATGCTCCTGTTGTATTAATTTCATGACTTACATACTGCATATGACCGTTCGTACCCACGTCCCTTTGTGGGACGCTGCGTTCCATGCCGCGCAGGTCAGCAGGTGGACAGACTTGACCCCTAGGAGCTTCATCAGCAGTACTGTGGCAGCGCTCCAGTTGTTCCGGAGCCTCAGTTCTTTGGTACTATTTTGTGTGTATATTCGGGCACGGCAGTACTCGGCCCTTCCTATGTATATGTGTACTATGTTTAGAGGCTCGTAGACATATGTACAAGCTAGACATTTTGTACCTTGGTGGTCCTTGTCGCCGTATAATGTGATAGCGTTTGCTAGCCAATGTTTATATTATGCTATTAATGTTAAGTGACAAAGAAGAAAAAATACGATGATGCTCGTACGGCCCACTTAGTGATAAGAATACGACACGAGATAAGAGGTGCTCGGTACAAGTATCGGGTACCCGTCGCGGCCCTAGTTGGGTCGTGACACCCTGGCCCGGGACGCAGTGAAAGACATATTGAGGCTGGCACGAGCGGAGTAGCGACAAACCATATGCACATAAATCATTTCGGAGACTCAATGTAGTAATCTAAACGAATCGTCATTTGAAAATCGGGACAATAGTTATATCAAATATCTTTCGGACGTTACCTCGAAACATATCAAACATCATAAACATATAGAAGAACCATAGGGATCGTAGTCATACGTCAAACCAATCCGAGTCCGACTCGGAAAGTTACGGACCTTATTCACTTTAGGTCTTTCTACGAACATATCGAAGCAATCCGAGCTCTTCGGTAAAAGTTACGATCGTTGCATAGTTACGGAATCATTTAAGAACAAAACTCTTTTGAAAACCAAACTTTTATGCAACTTTTGAAACTTACTCATTCAAAAACATAAGAACCATAATTCGACTACATTAAGAATACGAATATCAAGAAACAAATAAGAATCATAGACATGCTCGGATCGCAAGAATACAGTTACCTCGAGGCTTGTGTCATCACTTACTTTTAACTAAGACATGCCAAAGAAGGAAAGGTTGAGCTTTACATACCTCGTTTTCTTCCTACGCTAACCCAAACTTAAGTCTCGGCTTCTGCGATCTACAACAATGTCATTAGGCATCAACCATTAGTCATAAACACCGAAGAACTCAATTCCAAGCCATTACTTATTTACGTAAATTTTGGATCTCCCCTATAAATCCAACAACCCCGAGAATTTAACTTGGGCCAAACCAACAACAACCATACCAATAACCATACTAACAACATCCATAAGTGATTCAAAACGCATTCTAACGTTAATAATTCCTTTCACACAATTCGACAACATTTCATTTATATTCAATTCAACTACATAAATTCAAGTCAACACCAATGCTCACATATTCATTTACAAATCCAACCATTCAAACAAGATTTAAGAACATTCCAAGCAATCCATAAAATATCCAAACGGCCCGGCCTACATGCTATACCACCCGAAACTTTCTAAATTCCATAAGAACAACGACAGCACGTTTCTTTCTTCCGAATTCATAAACTACATCAACAATTCCATACGTTAGCAACATCATTTTCATTAATACAAGAAGCCACATTAAAATCACAATAACTCCCGAATCAGCCCACGCGATTATAGTTCAACTTAGATCATTAAATCTTCATTTTACATCATGGAATTCACAACAACAATAACCAAGATATCAAGTAAATTTAATTCATTCCATCTACACCAAGGCAGCCCCTATTCGGCCACCACACCATCACCCTCAACTTCATGAATTTCATTCATTTATTCATATTACAACATGCTCAAAACGTCCATAACACATGTAAGAAGAGATTGAACCTTACCTCTTCCACTTGCCTTCTCAACTCTCGGCTAGGTTGTGGATTGTACAAATGAATGCCTTGCTTGCTCCAACGACTACTCCACGTTGTAGAGGACCTTCCAATTAGTAGAGACAAGAGAGAATAATTTTTCTCTTTCAATTTCCATGGACCAAGTTCGGCCAGCCCATGGCCGAACTCCCTCTCCTCTCTTTTTCTCCATCTTTCTTGAATTTTCTAAAGTTGGAAATGATAAGTTGTGCCTTGTGTTTTCACCACTTATGTATATATATATATATATATATATATATAAATAGAGGCACATGGCCGGCCATGCCCCCCTTTTTTTTTCCAATTTTCTCCAATTTTCTAGAATTTTCTTAAGATCAATATATGATGAACATGTCTTTCATGGTCATGAATTATACATATATGTATATATACATGCCCCCTTTGTGGTTTAAAACAATTGGCCAACATGTGGGTGGGACCCACTCCTACCCTACGGCCACATGGCCATTTGGCCACTTCATGAAATATTTTGTTTCTACTCTTAGCCCTTAACTTTCCTTATTCCAAATTTATCCTTAATGCTCCATACCAATAAAACATGAACATGCAACTTATGCATTCTTAACAAAACCGAAAAAAAAAATATAAAACCGAAAAAAAAAATATAACCTTGTCCTTAACTTTCCACAATTAACTCGGAATATCCCAACGTACAAAATACGGGATATAACATCCTTCCCCCTTTAGAACATTCGTCCTCGAATGTTCAACTGGTCTTGTAAGGTCTTTTAAGGATCTTAGGGGGGGGGGTTTCCTTTATTACCTGCAATCCACTTCTCCCACTTCTTTGCCTTCGTGTATCTGACCGGAATCTCACTAGTGCCTCACTCTCACCCAAATTTTTGTCTCCATTATTGTAGTCTTGGCTATCCCTCCTGTACCTGTTGCTCTTGGTCATACACTGCGGTGGCTGTCTGTAGCTTACCAGTTCGGGTTTCATTTTTTTTGCACCTTTGTTACTATCCCTCCAATCTTGCCATACATCTCCAAAGCGTAGGGCCACGGAAGTTCTTATTCCCGTATGATTATCTTACAACATAAATATTCGTATCTCCGATTCCCTTATATTAACGGTCCTTTCGTCAGTCCTTATTCCTGGTTAGCTTCCCGATGCGAACTTTTTATCATTATAGTTGGGTATAGCTTCACGTTGATGCTTCATGTGATTCCATAGCATGTGTTCTCATGTTCAGGTTACTTAGTGGTCCATAAACCTTCTTCTAACATCCGGTGGGCTCTTTTATTTCCATTCATGAGAGCAGCATTCTCTCTTTCCTCCAAAATTCTCCAAACTACTAATCGCTGTTCTTTTTACTACACTGTCACTGTCGTTCCAAGTGTCCTCTTGGGTTCATTATATTTGCTGACACCCTTTTTGTATCTTTAGTTAGGAGATCCTTTCGCCCTATACTCTCCTGTCACTCATTATGTTGCAATCTCTGGAAGAATATGCGAAGGTATCCAGATTAGCCCAAGAAATACCTCAGCGCCGCTTTGCTAATCCTCATGTTCTACCTTGCCTTCCCTTCTCTTGTCTTACCTCTGGTGCCGAGGCAGATCCTTAGTTCCACCATAGGCGCGTCTCATCTGTCTTCAATGCTAATTCTATTTTGATAATTGGCTTAAGCAATCGTTACATTTTTCCGTAATGTACCCAAAATATTACAACTACATCGTCCTTGTGCAACTTGTATAACGTATGTTCAACCCGAGACATGGTCCTCCCGTCCTTTGGCTTATCCTACTCTAATATCTTGTTCATACCAAAACTCGCTCGTCCTATTTTGTCATATTTCTTTCTCTTCCTTTAATCGCTCTTGACTCCCTCACTTCCTACCATAAAGGGTTTTCTATTCCCTCTTCTTTAATACTGACAAGTTGCGACAGCATTAGCGAACACCTCTATAGCCAACATCTTGGCCCTTAATCTAGCATAGCATCGCTATCCTTCCAACTATTTCTTAAGTTGTTCAATACCGTCTTCTTGTCACACTCTTTTCCTCATGCATGTCCACTTCCTAGCGTCATGTCATTCAAAGTCTCTGCAAAACTTCTTGCTCTACCTTAAATACTATCCTGAGTTTTATCCACTTATTGCTGGTTTTCCGATCTTACTAGCTTATTCCGGTAATGGGTCTCATTTGTAGCTCAGGCATCCATATCAAACACATTACCGTGTCAATTGTTTCTATCTCATTCTTGCATTTCTCTCACCCGCTTCCCCCCCTTTAGGGGTGTGCTTATACCATTATCCGTTTATATTTTGCCCCCTGTCCTTGTTTCCGATTTCAATTAGGCAATACTCTTACTCCGACAATAAGTATCCAAAGTTCTCTCGAAATATTATCTTTATCCCAACCTATCTCGGGTGCTTCCCTTGGTATCCTCTTATCATTTCTTCCGTTTATGCCTATCTCTCATTCTGCACACGAGGAATCCCATGCTACCTCTGTGTCATCCAGAACACACTACTCGTACATAATCCTTCTCTCATATTCAAAACATATTCTGTTCGTCCACGCTTATCCGTATCATACCAGTCATTCTCCAAAGATTCCTTCTACCTTGTTTCTCATCTTCCTATAACTTGACCTTTCACGGTCCCGTCACTTATAATACTCGTGCCCTCGGTTATACACGTCATAACTTATTACTACACTGTTGTCTCGCTTTTTTTTTTCTTTTTTTCTTTAACTCCGTCTCTTCACCGACCTGATCCGCCCCATCCTACGCGTCCTCTTAAGGTTTCTGGCCACTCCGCATACTCTAATTCTTCTTAGGCTACTCTAGCTTCTCCTTTACTTCTTATGTCTGAATTTTATAAAATTTTCAAAATACTTCCCAGGGGGTCACCCATCCTAAAATTTCTCTCACTCCAGCACGCTTAACCTTGAAACCTTAAATAAATCGGGTGCGTTAATGCTGGTATGATCGCGTCCACCTCACCGCACGACCTTCACCACATAATCTGGGGCATATTGAAGTCTTAACATATTTCAAAACGTCCTCACAACACATCTCATTAGCTGTTTTATTAATACATTCATATCCGTCACAGTTCTTTTTCCCTCTTACCCCTGTCTTACTCGCATCATTACTTCCCGTGACTATAATCTCGTCATATTTTTCTCCTACCTATCGATTCAGTCGGTGCCCTAATATATCACTCTATCCGAACCTACCAGTCCTTCCTAATCATCTCTTAATATCACCAGCCCGTTTCAAATTCCTTATTACCATATTCTCATCGACCTCCCATTTACTATTATCACCAATTCCACAGTTAACTTATTCCCAAAGGGCAGCCATACCTCACAGCTCAGTCAACTCCTATCGTTACTATTAACACGACTTTTTCAGGACATATTCCAAACTTATATCCCATTCTTGTATTATTTCTAGAAACATTTTGGCAGAGTTTCCTCTGTATTCCTTACTATCCCAAAACCTGCACGCAGGAAATACCAACAGTGCCTCACGGGGCCATCATATACATCATATCATATCGTATCATATCACAGCCGCACAGGGCTCTCAATATTCGTAAAAGTCTGAAAATAATGGACTTACCTCATATGCTCAACACAACTGCATGTGTTACCCTTTCTTATTTGCTTTTCCTTTTCAATCTTCGACTTGTGTTTCAATCGTACTTCGATATCTTACCCGACATATATCTTTCATGCCTTTGCTTACCTGTGTGCCTTATAGCTTCCAATACCGCTAATCACTTTCTCCTGTCGACGCCATTCTTCTGCTGAAACCAAAGGTTAGCATAAGATATCTCATTTCCTATGACTTGGCTCTATGGCACGATCTAAGAAGTGAAAGAAGAGTAACCATCCTAGATGCCCCGTAGCCTCCTGTTTATAAATGTGGCCGGCTTCACACCATAAACAGGACTCTACCGGACACGACTTTGCAGACAACCCCTAGGACGAACTGCTCTGATACCAATTTGTCACACCCTTAATCCGATAGGGTGTGATGGGCACCCGACCCTTACCTAGGGCCGAGCGAACCCGCTGACTCTCGTGATACTCAAGTCATACTGGGCCCTTAAATAATAACATAAATACAATCATGAAAGGTTTTCAGAAATCAAATATGCTTTTCATACTTTTTCAAATCAAATGAAGTCTATAATCACATAGAATCTGTAAAATAATGCGTAACAATACATCGGCCTATGGCGCCGCTTACAAACTGACATACTATACCCATGACTCTGTCTGCAAAGTCTCTAACATGGAACATGACACCATAACGTAATACGCTGACTCGGCAGCACTCCGGAGAAAATGGAGCTCGCCAATCCCGCTGGAACGTCTTCTACTAATATCTTCGGCTATCCGGCGTACCGCGTGGCATGAAACGTAGCCCCCGAAGAAAGCGGGGTCGTACGGAATATGTACTGAGTATGTAAAGCATGAAATACAGTAAGCGGGATCATACTGAAGTAAAGAGTACAGAAAATCATAAGACTTGCCTTTGAAAACATATACCGTGCATGTCAATGTCATAAAATCATCGTAAAAACATATAGCGTGTCCCGGCCCTCTATTGAGGGTCTCGGTGAGTAAAATCATAATATGCATATATAAAATATACATATAACGTGCCCCGGCCCTCTAATGAGGGACGCGGTGAATAAAATCATGTTATCATCATGTATGCATGCATAAATATATATATATATATATATATATATATATATATATATATACCGTACCCGGCCCTCTAGTGAGGGACTCGGTGAAGTCATCATATGCCATCCTGGCCGCCTCCCCCATATCATCATATCATATAACGTGCCCCGGCCCTCTAGTGAGGGACGCGGTGAACAATGCAATGGAATTGCACGAATACATGCCCTGGCCCGGGACGCAGTGAAAGACATATTGAGGCTGGCACGAGCGGAGTAGTGACAAACCATATGCACATAAATCATTTTCAGAGACTCAATGTAGTAATCTAAACGAATCGTCATTTGAAAATCGGGACAATAGTTATATCAAATATCTTTCGGACGTTACTCGGAAACATATCAAACATCATAAACATATAGAAGAACCATAGGGATCGTAGTCATACGTCAAACCAATCCGAGTCCGACTCGGAAAGTTACGGACCTTATTCACTTTAGGTCTTTCTACGAACATATCGAAGCAATCCGAGCTCTTCGGTGAAAGTTACGATCGTTCGTAGTTACGGAATCATTTAAGAACAAAACTCTTTTGAAAACCAAACTTTTATGCAACTTTTGAAACTTACTCATTCAAAAACATAAGAACCATAATTCGACTACATTAAGAATACGAATATCAAGAAACAAATAAGAATCATAGACATGCTCGGATCGCAAGAATACAGTTACCTCGAGGCTTGTGTCATCACTTACTTTTAACTAAGACATGCCAAAGAAGGAAAGGTTGAGCTTTACATACCTCGTTTTCTTCCTACGCTAACCCAAACTTAAGTCTCGGCTTCTCGCGATCTACAACAATGTCATTAGGCATCAACCATTAGTCATAAACACCGAAGAACTCAATTCCAAGCCATTACTTATTTACAGAAATTTGGGCAGCATCTCCCCTATAAATCCAACAACCCCGAGAATTTAACTCGGCCAAACCAACAACAACCATACCAATAACCATACTAACAACATCCATAAGTGATTCAAAACGCATTCTAACGTTAATAATTCCTTTCTACACAATTCGACAACATTTCATTTATATTCAATTCAACTACATAAATTCAAGTCAACACCAATGCTCACATATTCATTTACAAATCCGCAACCATTCAAACAAGATTTAAGAACATTCCAAGCAATCCATACAATATCCAAACAGCCCGGCCAACATGCTATACCACCCGAAACTTTCTAAATTCCATAAGAACAACGACAACACGTTTCTTTCTTCCGAATTCATAAACTACATCAACAATTCCATACGTTAGCAACATCATTTTCATTAATACAAGAAGCCACATTAAAATCACAATAACTCCCGAATCAGCCCACGCGATTATAGTTCAACTTAGATCATTAAATCTTCATTTTACATCATGGAATTCACAACAACAATAACCAAGATATCAAGTAAATTTAATTCATTCCATCTACACCAAGGCAGCCCCTATTCGGCCACCACACCATCACCCTCAACTTCATGAATTTCATTCATTTCTTCACATTACAACATGCTCAAAACGTCCATAACACATGTAAGAAGAGATTGAACCTTACCTCTTCCACTTGCCTTCTCAACTCTCGGCTAGGTTGTGGATTGTACAAATGAATGCCTTGCTTGCTCCAACGACTACTCCACGTTGTAGAGGACCTTCCAATTAGTAGAGAGACAAGGAGAGAATAATTTTTCTCTTTCAATTTCCATGGACCAAGTTCGGCCAGCCCATGGCCGAACTCCCTCTCCTCTCTTTTTCTCTATCTTTCTTGAATTTTCTAAAGTTGGAAATGATAAGTTGTGCCTTGTGTTTTCACCACTTATGCATATATATATATAAATAGAGGCACATGGCCGGTCATGCCCCCTTTTTTTTTTTCCAATTTTCTCCAATTTTCTAGAATTTTCTTAAGATCAATATATGATGAACATGTCTTTCATGGTCATGAATTATACATATATGTATATATACATGCCCCCTTTGTGGTTTAAAACAATTGGCCAACATGTGGGTGGGACCCACTCCTACCCCACGGCCACATGGCCATTTGGCCACTTCATGAAATATTTTGTTTCCACTCTTAGCCCTTAACTTTCCTTATTCCAAATTTATCCTTAATGCTCCATACCAATAAAAGATGAACATGCAACTTATGCATTCTTAACAAAATCGAAAAAAAAAAATATAACCTTGTCCTTAACTTTTCACAATTAACTCGGAATATCCCAACGTACAAAATACGGGATTTAACATACTAAATTATAAGGTGTAGTTGTATTCATACTGTGGCGACTCGGGATGGATTTCTATTCAATTGATTGTTGTTGATGGTGGCTTGTTGCCCTATTATTGTGATTACACTTATTGCCTAAACTGTCGTGTTGTGCCCAGTTCTCTCTTATTGTGACATATATTATCAGAGAAAGGAAGGATAATTAGTTTAGGCTTGAATTGTGATATAAACTTATGACAGTACGTAGATGAAAACTTGATGTATCATTGCTGTTGATGATAATATATAGAAAAGTGGAGCTTCTTGGTGATACAAGACTTAGTTGTGAGGTGTACTTGCTACATGTGGAAGTAAAGAGGGGCATAGACTATTATGTTGGTTGAGATAATTGTATGATTCATTTCATGGCTGAGTTGATCGAAGTCTTGATATGACTTGTGGATTTGTGACGTGTACCTACACTGTTGCTTTATTGGCTTGTATTGATTTACCTCGTTTACACACATTTATGCATTCATACACTCATGCATGATGAAAATGGTTTGGAAGAGTTGTGGCATGATGCCTTGTGTTTGACATTGATATTGCTGATTGTTCATAGTCCATACATACTAATGAACTAAAATATATTGAGACATACATTGTGATGTGAAATTATGCAGAAGTTAATGTAATCTTCTTGATGAACTTGTGATACAAATTGATGACAATTGTGGTAAGAAGCTAATATGATCGTCTCGATAAAAATAATATACTACTTGATAATTGCTCATTAAGAGGGATGTACCATTGTTTCTTATATAATCGAGTGGCTCCAGGTCCGAGGCTCTTTTCGGAATGGAGCGTGTATAAGCTCGGGTCCGAGGTAAATTTCAGACGGAGGGAAATAAGTGACTCGAGTCTGAGGAGTGTTCCGGAACGAGTGATACATGATGTGGATCCGTGACCGAGGTTCTTTCTGGGGCAGAGGATTTATGGCTCGGGTCCGAGAAGTGTTCTGGAACGAGTAGTACATGGATACCATGGGTCCCCTACAGGTCATGACTACTGAGCTATGACATCAGTAGCATGTATGTACAGCGTGTTTTTGGCCAGTTCATTGCATTGCACATCATCATATTTTGCATTGCACATCATTACATTTTACTCTGCATTATTATATGGCTAGTATAGTTACCTTTGGTGTGTTTACTAAAACGGTTGTTGTGGTATTGATATGATCATTGACTGAGTTAAATTGTGGATTAGTGACTATACCTAGGGAAGGCACATGGACTTTTGATTATCAGGTGAGATTATTGAGACTTTACGGACTTGTGGTTAAAAGCTTCATCTTAGGTTGTGACTCTGTTATGGGATATTCTAGGACTTGGATTTGAGTATTAAGTGCCTATCTGTTTATATTGTTGATTTTATGCTTATATACGTGAACTAATCTTAGTCGGCCTATGATGCTTATCGGTACATAGTGTTTGTACTGATACTACCTTGATGCACCCTTTTTGAGTGCAGATTGTGTTCCAGAGATTTCATCCAGATTACATCTCTAGCTTGAAGCTAGTTTACTCGATCAGATCCGAGGGTGAGCTTCTACCCGTGCCTTGCCACCTGAACATCTCTCTTTCCAGATGTCTAATTTCATTCTAGACATTATTTGTTATTATATTTGAGATATGCTTCATTCTTTAGACATTGTTTGTCACGACCCAACCCCGTAGGCCGTGACTAGTGTCCGAGCTGGACACTCGTATACACCTGTTAACTATGATCAGCCCACAACTAGCGTAATAAGGAACTTATGTATAAAAGGCAAGGCGTCGTCTCAAAAGCTCTGTATATATATAGACATATCATAGCAACCTGTCTCCTGAGGAGTTACAACTTTCGGTAGGTGATATCACACATAAGCCGGCAAGGCTATCATAACATGTGGGAACGCCCTAACTATATACATACGCAAGCCGACAAGGCTGCCACTACATACAGCATCCTAAAACATATATACGCAAGCCGACAAGGCTTCCACTACGAATGGGAACGTCCCAAAATATAAATCATACGTACGTAACCGAACAAGAACTATATACAACCCACACATATGTCTACGTACCTAAGAGTAACAACGAAAGATCATATGACGGGACAAAGCCCCGCTGTACCCCTAGATAAACACATATATACAATAAGAGGATCTGTACCAAAATCTAGGCTCCGGGACAATGGATCAATCCAAGACAGCTGAATGGAAATCCTAAGCTGGCGGATCACCAAAACGAGTATCTGTACCTGCGGGCATGAAACGCCGGTACTCAAGAAGAGGGGGTCGAGAAGAAATATGTACTGAGCATGTAAAGCATGAAATACAGTAAACAGGATCATACTGAAATAAGGAGTATAGAAAAATAGTACAATAACCAGAAAACCACAAGGATTGCCTTTGAAACATAAATCATGCATGTCAATATCATACCCAATTCGTTGTGGGACTGTGACATAATTAAATAATCATCCTGTACATATGCATATATAACGTGTCCCGGCCCTCTAATGAGGGACTCAGTGAATAGAATCATCATATGCCATCCTGGCTGCCATCCCCGTATCATCATATCATCATGTCATCATATCATCATATACATATATATATAACGTGTCCCGGCCCTCTAGTGAGGGACTCGGTGAATAATGCAGTGGAGTTGTTGTCACGACCCAACCCCGTAGGCCGTGACTAGTGCCCGAGCTGGACACTCGTACACACCTGTTACTATAGCCAGTCCACAACTAGTATACTAAGAACTTATACATATACGAAGGCAAGACGTCGTCTCAAAACTGCCGCATATACGCATATATATCACAGTTACCTGTCCCTAAGAAGTTACAACTTTCAATAGATAATAACGCACATAAGCCAGTAAGGCTATCATAACATGCAGTATCCCAAAACATATATACATACGCAAGCCGATAAGGCTGCCACGGCGAATGGGACCGCCCAAAACATAAATCGTACGGACACAACTGAACAGTAACTATTCACAACCCACACATATGTTTACAGACTCTAAGAGTAACAACAGAATCATATGACGGGACAGGGCCCCGCCGTACCCCTGAACAGACGTATATATATATACAACAAAAGTGTCTATACCAAAGTATAGGCTCCGAAACAAGGGAGCGCTCCAAGATAGCAGAATAGATATCCTAAGCTGGCGGATCACCAAAGCGAGTGTCTGTACCTGCGGGCATGAAACGTGTACCCCGAAGAAAGGGGTCGCACGAGACGTGTACCGAGTATATAAAGCATGAATGTTATACCTCGCATTTTATGCGTATTCGGAAAATTGAAACAAGTCGAATGGTAGGAATTGAGGTTCCAATTGGATTCTACTTAGTGTGCATGGGTGTGTAAGGAAATATTGACGCGGAAATATTAAGGAAGGTTAAGGACATTGTAATGTATTGATTTTGTTTGGTTCATAAGTTGGCTATGGAAAATTTAGATGTGGAAATATCGGAAAAGACTAAGGGCGAAATTGGAATGTCGGAAAATGGTTTCATGAATTACCAAGCATGGGCTAAGGAAATTGGGCTAGAAAAAAAAGAAGAAATTAGAGCCCAAAGAAAGGCTTGGCCGGCCATGGTCCAAAAAAAATGGTCCAAGCCCATGAATTTAATCATGTGGTTAGTCATGTGACTAACTAATAAAAGGGAGCCAAGCTTCAAGAAATTTCAAGAAAGTTAGAAGAGGAAAAAAAAAAAGATGAAGAGTGAAGGAGAAGCATGGCATTCGGCCATGACCATGGAACCTTGACTCCATGAAATCTTCTTCTAAAAATTATTTTCTTGTTAAATTTATACTAATTCAAGGTCCCTCTACAACGTGGTGCAACTATTTCGGAAGATAAGTCGTTGGTTTTATCGATTCAACACTTTGGACAAGTGAAGAAGTTGGAAGAAAAAGGTAAGAATTCATCCCTTTTAT